>NW_028227268.1:117688250-117745750 GCF_978045245.1 Mus caroli
AGATTCCTAACTTTAAACCGGATTCTGTGACCTTCCTCTAAAGAGGTAATTAGCATTAGATAAGATCATAAGAATAAAGCTCTAATCTGATAGGATTGGTGTGCTTATAAGAAAAGAAGATGGACTGGAACAATGGATCAGAGGTTAACAAGCACTGCTGCTTGTGGTTGTTTGAATGGAAGTGGTCCCATAGGATCCTTTGTTTTAATGCTCGGTCCCAAGCTGGTAGAACAGGTTGGGAAGGGGTAGGAGGTGGTGTTAGAGGTGGTGTGTCCCTGAGGGTGGGCTTTGATGTTTCAACAGACCATCCCATTCCCATTCTCTCTCTGTCTCAGGATGTGAGCTCTCAGCTGCTGCTCCACTGCCATGCCTGCTTGGTGTTATGCTCTGGCCATAGACTCTAGACCTCTGAAACTATAAGCCTCAAACAAACTCTTCTCTAAGCTGTGTTGGTCATGGTATCTTCTCTCAGTAACAGAAAGTTAAGACAGAGCTGGTATCAGGAGTGGGGTATTATTGCCTGACCTAACTTTTTTTTTTTTTTTCCCCCTTTTTGGAGGAATGTGGAAGTTTGAGGACTTTGGACAGGGAGAGCAGTTGGAGCTGTAAGTGGGGATTAACATATCAGCCTAGTAGGAGTTTAGAAGATGGTAGTTCTGAATGTGAACTATGTGTGAATTATGTGTGAACTATGGAGGCCCTGGCTTAAGAGGTTTCAGAGGGGAGCAATATTAGCAAGTACTAGAGACAATTCCATTTTTGTGATATTTTGGCAAAGAATATGGCAGTTTTTGTTTTGTTCCCCTGTCTTAGTTAGGGTTTCTATTCCTGCACAAACATCATGACCAAGAAGCAGTTGAGGAGGAAAGGGTTTATTCAGCTTACACTTTCCACATTGCTGTTCATCACCAAGGAAGTCATGACTGGAACTCAAGCAGGTCAGGAAGCAGGAGCTGATGCAGAGGCCATGGAGGGATGTTCTTTACTGGCTTGCCTCCCCTGTCTTGCTCAGCCTGCTCTCTTATAGAACCCAAGACTACCAGCCCAGAGATGGCACCAACTACAAGGGGCCCTCCCCCCTTGATCACTAATTGAGAAAATGCCTTACAGCTGGATCTCATGGAGGCATTTCCTCAACTGAAGCTCCTTTCTCTGTGATAACTCCAGCTTGTGTCAAGTTGACACACAAAACCAGCCAGTACATCTCCCAACCCCCGAATCCTAAGGATATACCTTAGGCTAAATTGAAAATTAATGTACTACTTTTTTTTCCCTTTGGTAGAGACTTCAAGACAGCCTAATATTGACTTTATCATGTAGTTATTCATAATTGTTCTTATGTGGGTCTACAATGAAAAAGAACAAATAGGGCAAAAAGACACACACAATGTACAATAGAAGTAGAAAGAAGAACACTAGGAAATGTAATGTTGGAGCCAAGGTGTGTGCTGAAAGAGATAAGCTGTGCAGTGGCATCTAGGGAATGGTGCCCTGGGACCCTGCCCCACTGTGCTCCTACAAAGCAACAACAACCTGGAGCTGGACCCTGCTCAAGCCCAGGGTGTTCCCAGCACTCCTTCAGCACCTCACATGGTATGAGGCCAGTGCCAGAGATCGGTACCTTCTTCCGACTGCCACTGTACTTCACACATGTGATACAATTACATACATGCAGACAGATTACCCATACACATACAAACAAGACTTTTCTAAAATGACATGAGAAAAAAAGAAAAAGACAAGAAGACACCATGGAGAGTGCCTGTTCCCCCCTCATGCTCCCATGCATATGCAGAGACACAGACTCAACTGTCTAACCAGAAAACAACCACAAGTAGATTTTGGAACTCTAGCCATGTTGTTTCTGGCACCCTGTCTGTTGATAGTTTTTGGTAGTCTGAACAGACAAAATGCAAAAATTGAACCTTGAATACATAGTTAATAAGTTGGTGGAGCCCAGTTTCCAGCCGAAATGTTCTGATTACTGAAAAGAATTTCATTATAGCTTAGTGAGATTAGCTGGTCATAAAGAATAGTTCTGATCCCATTAAACAGATCCCTAGAAAGAGAACATTCAAATAGCTACAGCAGAACAGAGAGAGCTTCTAGGGTGGGGGGAGTGGAAATAGAGAGTTATGTCAAAAGGATCAGTTTCTGTTCCAGATGATGAGACTTTTCTAGAAATGAAGATGGTGGTAGTTACTTAATGTTGGCAATTACTTCATAGCAGTTTGGGTTCACATGGTTAGGGATAGGTAAAGTTTTGGTTTTTTAAAGTGATTTCTTTTAGTTGTATATTATCAGTATCCATATTTAAGACATTATACTTACTCAAATAATTACTTTAAATGGACACAATTTACATATAAAGACTCGAAGTGAAATGAAATGTCAAAAGAGAACCCTGTAAATATTTATGAGACTGGGAATAGATAACTAATATATTTGTAAATAATACTATTTGTCAATTAAAGTGAATACTTGGCTTTACCAAATATCATAATATTTTTTCATTTTACTCTACATGAGATGTAAAAAATGGGATACATTGTTTTCAATGAATGGCATTATGTGTCTCTGTTGTCTAGGCAATAGTCATCATTAAGACAAGGCTCTGGGCCGGGCCTGGTGGCGCACGCCTTTAATCCCAGCACTCGGGAGGCAGAGGCAGGTGGATTTCTGAGTTCGAGGCCAGCCTGGTCTACAGAGTGAGTTCCAGGACAGCCAGGGCTATACAGAGAAACTCTGTCTCAAAACAAACAAACAAACAAACAAACAAACAAGACAAGGGTCTGGGACCTGGCTCAGCAGTCTAGAGCACTGGCTGTTTTTCTAGAAGACTTGAGTTGTGTTTCTGGCACCCACATGACAGTTTATAACCAACCATCTGTAACTCTAGTTCCAGGGGACCTAATGCTCTTTCCTAGCCTTTGTGGGCACTGCACTCATGTAGGAACACAGACATATATACAGGCAAAGCAGGCATGCATAAGAAATAATAAGTCTTAAGAATGCAGTAAGAGGGCATGAAAGAGGAGATGGCTCAGCAGTTGAGAGCACTTGAGTACTGTACCTGCAGAACACCCAAGCTGTGTTTGAAGCACTGTGTCCAGTAGCTCTCAGGCAGCCACCTATGACTCCAGATAAGGGGGATACAATACCTCTGGTTTCCACAGCCACCTGCAATCATGTGTAAATATTCACATATAATACACATACTTCATTAAAAATGAATTTAAAAATCTTTAAGGAAAAATTTAAAACAAAACAAACGCCTGGGAGTGGTTGTACATCCTCAGTCCTAGCACTGAAGAAGGCAGAACCAGGCAGGTAAAGCAACATTTAAAAATAAAGATTTATAAATTAAGTTGATAATATGAGATGGTTTACTTATTTCTATTTTGCCTCATTTTTTGAGACAGGGTTTCACTGTATAGGCTAGCCTAGAACTCACTATGTAAATTGGCTATGTAGGACAGGGTGTCTCTGAGACCTTCACAGACAGCAGTGACTAGTAAAGGGAGGCAAGGAGGTGAAGTGTTAGTTTGTTAATTTGCTCTATACTTTCTGGCAGGTACGCACACCGCTATTGCCCCAATGTTCTGGATTCCTGAAAGAAAGACACACATACACACATACACAGCCTTATATCTTAAATAACCTTAAACAGCTCAATGGCCGGGCCACTCCCTTATTCCACGTGGCTAACACATACACTTCCCTCCCATATTCCTGAGTTAATACTTACTAAATCTAGATTTCATCTTTGCTGCCCTGGACCCTGATAGGCAGCCCTCCTGTGGCTGCTTTCCCCTGAACCTACATGTCAGCTGTCTCACCCTCCTGCACCTTTCCAGAGTGTTCTCCTATACTCTGCTCTTCCTCTTCCTCCTTGCCTTCCTGAGAACCCTAAAAGTCCTGTCTCCGTCTTCCTGCCCAATCATTAGCCACCGGTAACTTTATTGACCAGTCAGAAACCAACTGGGAACAGGCCTCCTTTGGTCCCATGTGTTGGACACTGCAAAAAGGTTTTCTGGGTAAAGTAATTAGCTGGGTACACAAGGCGATACAAGGACACAGTTCCGGTTCAGCAGGACTCAGCATCAAGCTGGCTCAACCTTCAAGGGTCTGACTTCAAGTGGGTTATTTTAGGTATGTATAAATACCTAAAATTTACAATTTGGTAAAAACTATGCTGGTGATAATTAAGCCCACACTACAACAAAGCCTACATCATCTCCTTGAGGGACAAAGTAAGCTAAATACATTGAAACTCTTTGTGGAGTTACATAAAGATAGATTATATAGAGGCACTGGGGGAGGGATCCAGGGTTGGGAAGTCTCTGGACACACAGGTAGTGCAAAAAGTACCAGGCCAGGAGGCCTATCAGGTTGACTCAGCCTGCCCTGTACTCATAGAGATCCACCTGCCGCTGCTCCCTGAGGGCTGGGACTGAAGGCCTGCACTACCACAGCCTGGCGGAAGAGACTTCCTTTTCTACATCAATTTAGGTTTTTGTTTGTTTTGGGGTGTTTTTTTGGGGGGAGGGGTTCAAGACAGGGTTTCTCTGTATAGCCCTGGCTGTCCTGGAACTCACTCTGTAGACCAGGCTGGCCTTGAACTCAGAAATCCACCTGCCTCTGCCTCCCAAGTGCTGGGATTAAAGGTGAGGCCACCACCGCCCTGCTTGTTTTGGTTTTTTAAACTTGCTTTAGTCTGGCCTTCTCTAGTGGCGATCATTACTGCCTTGAATCCAGCCATTTATGACTGCCCAGTCCTCAACCTTTCTCACCCTTTCTTCTGGATTTGTACTTTGTATCGAATTTTCCATTTGTCAGCTTTCCTGGGTAGCTCTCTGATGTCTTCTGAACACCTCAAGTAATTGTTAGCTTTTGTTTTCCTGAAGAGGGCAAGGATGTCCAGAAGCACTGCCTGGATTCAAGTACTGAAAGAGAACCTGCACTAAAGGAGTATTCATTTATTTAGCCCTCAGAGAGAAGAAGAGAATGAGTGGTGGTCCCGGAGAGCTCCTGCCTTATCTGGGCAACTGTAGCTAGTAAGTAGGCAGAGCCCAGTTTCCAGCCTCGGTGTTCTGGTCAATGGGCAAATTGTTCAATTATCTCTTCGGTGCTTTATAATCTCTTTGGTGTTTAATATTCTTTTTTGTAAAGATTTATTTATTTTATTATATGTAAATACACTGTAGCTGTCTTCAGACACTCCAGAAGAGGGCGTCAGATCTCATTACCGATGCTTGGGAGCCACCATGTGGTTGCTGGGATTTGAACTCAGGACCTCTGGAAGAGCATTCAGTGCTCTCAACCACTGAGCCATCTCTCCAGGCCGGTGTTTAATATTCTTAGTGGTGAAGAGAATACTATCTTAATGTTGGGTCCTGCCCCGCATGGTGGTGCACACTTTTAATCTCAGCACTCTGGAGAAAAAGCAGGCAGGTTGGAACTCCATGAATTCAAGGCCATCCTGGTCTACACAGCAAGTTCTCGGCAGGACAGTGTTAAACAGAGAACCCGTCTCAATGAAAATAAGGAAAAAGAACATGAAGGGAGGAAGGTGAGGAGGAGCTGGGAAGGGAAATTCTAGGGACACATAGTTTGTATTTTTTTCTCATTTTCTCAACAGTTCATTACTACCGTTTGATTTGATTTTACTGGTTATGAGATCTGAAATGACATAATTGGACTAATGCTTTTATGTCACAGAAAGGAAAATGCACTGTATGAAAAAAATTCATTGAAAAAACAACTTAATGTGATAACACAAAAATGCCACCAGCAGTGGTTTGCACTGCATAGTCCAGAGTTTGTTTCTTTAAATTAGGTATTTTCTCTTAAAAGATATAATTTGTCTTTGAAACTAATTTGACAGGGACTGGAACCAAGCCTCAAAATTTTACATGCCCAAGTATTCATAGCTTGTAGGTGATGCTGGGAAACCCCACTGCACAAGTTCTAAACTTTTTATTTCTATGTAATACAAGATAAGGCTTAATATTCACACTTTAAAAAAGTGGGTAACCAGCTCAGAGGCCAACCTTCCTCCACCCCTCTACGAACTAGTAGCAGGAGAGACGTTGTTTTCCTTTAGAACAGCCATAACACGGTACACCCCGGAGGTAGCGGAAAGTGCGTTTCTTACAGAAATTAACATCAGAATGCGGGGACTAGAGGGTGGTGTCAAGCAGTCTGGCAGCTGTCAGTGGCCTCAGGGCAGGTCTGGCTCCGCAGGTGAGTTCCAGCCTCCCGGCAGCGGGCCGGGCCCGGCCGGTGGCTGCAGTTGGTAGTGCTCTGGGCCCAGGGCGTCCTCTCCCTCGCCCCAGGCGCCCGCCTGCCCTCCACTGAGCTCAGCCCACGGCGCCCGACGCCCTAGCGGAGCGGGCGGGGGCGGCCTGCAGGCCCCTCCCCGGCGCCCAGCGGCAGCCGCGCAAGCAGCGGAGGAGGCGGGAGCGCCCAGGCCGCTGCGCTCATGGCGTCGCCGGGGTGAGTGAGGCGCTCCGGGTGTGCGGGGGGCGCCTGTTGGGCGAGGGGCGGGCGGAGCTGTGCGTATCCACGACCCGGCGCCCCCTTGGCCTCGGCCGGACCCCGGCTGACTCTGTCCCGCCAGGTGCCTGTCCACGACCCGCGGCCTCCCCCGCCGACCTTGGGCGGTCGTAGCCGGGCCAGGGTCTCCCCGCAGGGCCGCGGGCAGGACCAGCCAGGACAGCGGCCGGTCAGGGCCGGAGAAACGGGTTCTGGAGCGGGGCAGCAAGGAAGCTGCGGGAGGGGACTCGGGGTCCTAGGGCTCGGCTGAGGCCGCAGAGCGGCTTAGCAGGCCTGACGTGTGTTTCTGGCGTTTAGACTTGATTGCGTTGGAAGTTGATGCTTGGGTTCACTGTCGTTAGGGGACATCCCCAGGGTGTCCCACAACGTCAGGGCAGGTGGGGCTCAGCTGGACTGGACCCTTGTCCAGAGTGAAAAAGCGGATTCGGGATCTAAGACTGCCTGTGTTGGGGTGGGGGTGGGGGTGGGGGTGCTTCTGTGGGATGGCTACACTTGTTCTGGTATTACCTCTTTCCTAGTGTTCGGGCTCTCTCTCCCAAATAGTGTTCTTAGGAAATTCTAGTGACACATAGTTTGTATTTTTTTTCTCATTTTCTCAACAGTTCATTACTACCGTTTGGTTTGATTTTACTGGTTATGAGATCTGAAATGACATAATTGGACTAATGCTTTTATGTCACAGAAAGGAAAATGGGTCTCAAGGTCATCGCTATAGGTGGTAAACATCTTTTTGACTGTATGCCATCATTCAGAGGGTCTCAGACCCAGTAGTACAGGTAGCAGTCCACGCTGTGTATCATTGCAGTTAGAAGACTTACAGGTGCAGGAGGACTTCTGGGGGAAGCATGTAGAAGTTAGCTCTCCCACAAAGGCAGACTTCACTATGCTAGGAGTGATTTGGCTCGGTACAGTGGTCTGAATGAAGGTGAATGAAGCAATCGGAACTTGATCCAGGCCTGCGGGCGCCAGCCAGATCATGGGCAATTTCCACCTGCCTAATGCCTTTCTAGGCTCGAGGGCACGCAGGCACTTCTGGGACCAGGCCTTTTTCAATGTCAGCTGGGTGTCCAGTACTTTGAGCTCATAAGGAGAATAAACTGTGATCCATCCTGGGCAGGCCAGGCTATGGACCCAGAGGGTCAAGGTCCCTCTACATTCTTGCCCTGCCTCATAGGAAAGTGTAAGGCAGTGTTTGAGCCTGTGGCAATTGCCATTAGGCTTGTAAGAAAGACATCATAGTACATTTTGTGTCTATACACACTGCTTTGTAGACAGGGGTTGGAGGAGGATCTCCTAGGATTAATAATTCTGTGTGCCTGGATCCTCAGAATTATGGTATTGTCTGATAACAGAATAGTGTAATGCCTGAACCATGGTCTGTAGGTGGTATTAATATTTGCGATTCTAGTTGTGAGTGATCCAATTAATTTGTAATAGTAATAGTAATCTGTAATTTCCTAAGGGGTGTCTACTAACAAAACTGAGGTCACAAAACTTTTAGTATACTCCATTTAAGGAGAAAGCTATGCTTACTTTGATATGCATACACTACTACATTTAGGTGTTTTAGAGAGCAAATGTAGATCAATACATGGCAGAAATGGAAGGAGCTGTTCTGGGGAGGGGTGTCTCTACATTTGATTTTTTTATTTTTATTTTTTATTTTTTTTGCTAAGTAGCAGTGTCAGTGATCTATGATAAAACTAGAGAGGAAAGAAAAAAAAAACTCTTAACTTGTTTTGAGTACCTTACAGAGGTGCTAGGCATGGTGTCAAAGAAAGGAAAGATGTGTTTGAGAGATGACCCATAATCCACTGTGTCTTGAGCTAAATAGATAGAAGAGAAGGCAGGGACCATGGACTCTTTGCCTACCACTAAAGGGCATCTCCAGTCAGCCTCACCACAGCTGTCTCTGGGGGAATCCTGGTAAGCATTGTAGAGGGAAAGGACTCGACATAGTCCATCTGTCCATCTGGCCCCTTCTGAGCAGGTCCCACCCTTTTACAGGTGGCCTAACCAGAAGCACTTTAGTTCAGTCCTCAGCACCACATGAACTAGGCTGTAATTCTAGCACTTTGGAGTAGAGGCCAGGTGATCAGGAGGTCAGCACCATCCTCTGTTAGAAGACGTCAGCTTGGAATACATGAGAACCTGTCTTAAAATAAAAATGAACTCTGGAATGTTACTGTTGGTTCTAACAGCACTTACGATTGCCCGCTGCCCGGAGGAAAGGCAGGGAGATGCCTGCCAGCCTTGCTCTCACTCCCACCTACAGAGATCTTCCTGTCTAGCCTTCTCTTTGATAGTTTGGGTTTCCTCTGTCATCCATCTCTGTTCATCTCAATACAGATTCTGCATTTTCATGGCTATTTCTGTGGATTTAACTGTTGATTCACAATTCACATGTATGTTTCTAGGAGTTTCTCTGTTCCTTGAAATATTGTATGCAGTGTTAGGGTGATGTTTATGGTCCTGGAAACAAAATCTAGCTCTTGTTGGGCTCAAGACAAGGTATGACTATGTCACCCAGGCAAGCCTTGAATTTATGATCCTTCAGCTTCGGTCTCTGGAATGCTGGGATCGCCGGCCTTCTCCCTGTGCTCAAAAGCATTCTCATTCTTAGCAGGGTCGCAGGCTATCCTAGACTCCTAGACTGTGTGTGTGTTGGGATAGGATGGAAGTTAAAGGAAAACCTTAAAGAGCAAATTCTTTCCTTCTGCCTTTATGGAAGCTCTGGAATAGAACTCAGGGAGCCAGGTTTGCACACAAACACCTTTCACATTTTCTGTAAGACCGTCTCTCTCTCTTTTTTTTTTTTTGTCTTTTTTTTAAATTTTTAATATTTTTTATTACATCTTTTCCTCAGTTACATTTCCAATGCTAACCCAAAAGTCCCCCATAGCGCCCCCCACTTCCCTACCCACCCATTCCCATTCTTTTGGCCCTGGCATTCCCCTGTATTGGGGCATATAAAGTTTAAAGTTTGCAAGTCCAATGGGCCTCTCTTTCCAGTGATGGCCGACTAGGCCATCTTTCGATACATATGCAGCTAGAGAAAAGAGCTCCGGGGTTCTGGTTAGTACATCATGTTGTTCCGACAATAGGGTTGCAGATCCCTTTAGCTCCTTGGGTACTTTCTCTAGCTTCTCCATTGGGAGCCCTGTGATACATCCAATAGCTGACTGTGAACATCCACTCCTGTGTTTGCTAGGCCCCGGCATCGAAGACCGTCTCTCTTAAAGTACTAAAATACTAGTGTTGCTTTTCCTGTTATCTTGAGAGGGTTTCTTCTAAGACACCCAGCAAGTGTCCGAAACTGGCTAACATCAAAGGATTTGAGACAGGGTCCCCGGGTCTCTTGTAGACTGGGCAGGCCTCAAACTCACTGCAGCTGAGGGTGACCATGGAGTCCTGATTCTCTTGCCTCTATCTCCCCTAGTACTTGGATTACAGATAAGCACTAACATAGCCAGCTAATACAGCAAAGATTTATTTATGTATATGAATGATTTGCTTGTGTGTGTTTGTGTGCACCACATGCGTGTCTGGCACCTAAGGAAGTCAGAAGAGGGCTTCAGATCCTCTCAACGGGAGTTGTGCATGTCTGTGAATACTGGGTGCTGGGACCTGAACCCAGGTCTTCTGCAAGAGCAGTAGGTGCTCTTAACTGCTGAGCCCTCTCTCCAGCCTCTAGCAATTTTTGTATGCATTTTTCTTATGTACACACCCTATGATAAAGTTAATTTATAAACAACTAGTAATAAAAATGAAACATTCATACAGTATACTGTAGTAACAATAGTTTGGACCATTTGTAAGTAAAGTAAGAGTCACTTGAATACAAGCTGTGTTAGTATGACAGTTGACCCAGTAATCAGGAAGATTTTTAAGTGACTAACATTGCTGACATACATCACAGATATGTTAGCAGAAGGGATGAGTCATGTCCTGGGTGTGACGGGACCCGAGGCAGGAGACCTTCTTGCTGTTGAGAACAGTATGAACTTTGAATCTTAGGAATTATTTATTTTTTATTTCTCAGTTTAGAGTTCTAGTCTGCAGTTGGTCACAAGGAACAAAAACTCGAAAACTCTGAAAGTGGTGTGTGTGTATGTGTGTATTTTATGTAGTCTGTTAACTTACACAGCCTTACAGATGAAATGAGATATTTCCCTGTCTCCCTGTGCCTCAGCTGAGTTTGGGGAGCACCCTGCAGACTTCTTTTTGTGTTTAGTCGTCTGTTGTTTTTGGAGGGGTATCTGGGGATTGAACTCACACAAGCTAATAAGTAAGTCCTCTATATCTGAAGTAGGTCTTACTGAGATTTTTTTTTACCTTTTTTTTTTTTGAGAAGGGTCTCTCTACATGATTCAGGCTAGCCTTGAACTTGTGATCCTCCTGTATCAGGTCTGGAACAACTGGGAGTATAGACCTATGCCACCCAAGCCTGCCGTTTGGTCTGCCAGTACATAGAAGCTTGAGAGTGGTCATATTACTATTGTTTTGTGGTCGTTTAATTTGGCCAACAATGTCTTCTGTTTTTCTTTCAAGATGGGGTTTCTCTATGTCATTGTATAGGTCGGGCTGGCCTTGAACTCAGACTCCCCCATGCTGTCTGCTGGGATTCAAAGCATGAGCCACCACAGCTTGTCTGAAATTCTATAACAAAAGACAGAGATAACCTAAATTCTGACAGTTATGTCAAATTCTGTGGCATGGTCACAGTATTCTGTGTAACAGTATTCAGTTAAGAACGGTCATTTTGTCTGAGGTAATGCTGCCCATTTGTATCCCTAGACAGTTGAAGAGCAGAGGCAAAGGACTGGCCTCTGTAGAACCGAGGTTTCCTGTCTTTAATCCAGGTACTCTGGAAGCAGAAGCAAGACAAAGAGTAAAGAGTTGGCTTTTTTTTTTTTTAAAGATTTATTTATTTATTTCATGTATGTGAGTACACTGTTGCTATCTTCAGAAGAGTGCATTGGATTCCTGCTACACATGGTTGGGAGCCACCATGTGGTTGCTGGGATTGAATTTAGGACCTCCGGAAGAGCAGCCAGTGCTCTTAACCGCTGAGCCATCTCTCCAGCTGCCCCCCCCCCCCCCTTTTTTTTTAGGTGGAGATCTTGGCCTTTTTAAAATTGGTACCACCAGTCAGGCAGTGGTGGCACACACCTTTAATCCCAGCACTTGGGAGGCAGAGGCAGGCGGATTTCTGAGTTTGAGACGAGCCTGGTCTATAGAGTGAGTTCCAGGACAGCCAGGGATACACAGAGAAACCCTATCTCAAAAAACCAAAAAAAAAAATAAATAAATAAAAATAAAAAAATTGTTGGTACCCATAAGTATTGTGAAAATGGCATGGTTTTGCCTATGGCTGTTGATGTTTAAGAGTTGCTTGTACCCACACACACATGATAAGCCCCCACAAGAAGTCGTAAGCTTCCTCCTTGGCCCCTGGTATTTCCTCAGTAATATTTAGCCCAATTTATTTGACCTGATAACATTTGATTCAGTTGGTAACACTGAATTCTGAGCACCCACATTCCACAAGTAATACTTGGTTTGCATGAAAGTGAGCCCACATTCCTCAACTCTTGGTTTGGGCTGTGACCATCACCCACACTGAGGAATTAAGGACTCAGATGTGAGAGGAGCTGAGTTAGAGAGGAGGAGGAGCCATGGCTGAGTGTAGTGGGAGCATGGGATGGGGTAGGGGAACTCAGACCTAGATAAGAGCCCAGGCTGGTGCCTGGGCGAAGGAGAGACCCTAAGCAGGGCCTTCTCATCCCTCCCTTCCTGTTTTCCTTTCTTTTTTTTTTTTTTTTTTTTTTTTTTTTAAGGCTTGAAAAAAGACTTTTAATTTTATTTAAAATTCAGATGTTGAGGTTTGGAGAGATGGCTCAATGGTTAACAGCACTGGCCACTCTTTAGAAGACCCCGCAGGTGCTGGCATCTCCCAACTATTTGTAACTCCAGTTCCAGGCAATCCAACACCCTCACACAGACATCCATACAGCCAAAACACCAAGGAACATAAAATAAAATGAAAATAAATAAACAAATAAAATACTTATGTCACAGAACATACCATCACCATGGGTTTTTTTTTTTTTAATATTTTTATTACATATTTTCCTCAATTACATTTCCAATGCTATCCCAAAAGTCCCCCATAGCGCCCCCCACTTCCCTACCCACCCATTCCCATTCTTTTGGCCCTGGCATTCCCCTATATTGGGGCATATAAAGTTTGCAAGTCCAATGGGCCTCTCTTTCCATTGATGGCCGATTAGGCCATCTTTCGATACATATGCAGCTAGAGACAAGAGCTCCGGGGTTCTGGTTAGTACATCATGTTGTTCCAACAATAGGGTTGCAGATCCCTTTAGCTCCTTGGGTACTTTCTCTAGCTTCTCCATTGGGAGCCCTGTGATACATCCAATAGCTGACTGTGAACATCCACTCCTGTGTTTGCTAGGCCCCGGCATCGTCTCACAAGAGACAGCTATATTTGGGTCCTTTCAGCAAAATCTTGCTAGTGTATGCAATGGTGTCAGCGTTTAGAAGCTGATTATGGGATGGATCCCTGGATACGGCAGTCTTTAAATGGTCCATCCTTTCATCACAGCTACGAACTTTGTCTCTGTAACTCCTTCCCTGGGTGTTTTGTTCCCAATTCTAAGAAGGTGCACAGTGTCCACACTTTGGTCTTCATTCTTCTTGAGTTTCATGCGTTTATCAAATTGTATCTTATATCTTGGGTATCCTAAGTTTCGGGCTAATATCCACTTATCAGTGAATACATATTGTGTGAGTTCTTTTGTGATTGTGTTATTTCACTCAAGATGATGCCCTCCAGGTCCATCCATTTGGCTAGGAATTTCATAAATTCATTCTTTTTAATAGCTGAGTAGTACTCCATTGTGTAAATGTACCATAATTTCTGTATCCATTCCTCTGTTGAGGGACATCTGGGTTCTTTCCAGCTTCTGGCTATTCCTTTCTTTTTCAATCTTTTCTCTCTGGCAATTAAAAAAAAAAAAAGATTTATGGGGCTGGAGAGATGGCTCAGCGGTTAAGAGCACTGACTGCTCTTCCAAGGGTCCCAAGTTCAAATCCCAGCCACCACATGGTGGTTCACAACCATCTGCAATGAGATCTGATGCCCTCTTCTGGTGTGTCTGAAGACAGCTACAGCGTACTCATATATAATAATAAATCTTTAAACAAAAAAGAGATAACAAACAATAAACCAAGGAAAAATTATAAAAAAAAAAAGATTTCTGTATTTAGCTTGTTTTCTGTGTATGAATGTTTGCCTGCTTGTGCACCGTGTGGAGGTCAGGAGAGAGTGATAGGGCTCCTGGAACTGGAGGGACTGGATGCAAGCTCTACACTCTGAGCCTTCTCTTCAGCTCCGTCTTTCCATGCCTTTCTCATTCCGTCGTCTTCCTCTCAGCTCCTGCCGACTTCCCTCTCTCAGCCTTACTGTCCAGCTCTGACTCTCTGGTCAGGTGACTGATCTTTATGACCTCGCCTGGAGACCTTGTGTCCACTTTTCCTCACTCCCCACAGGATGTCCCCATTACCCAGAATTCTCAGAGCTGCTGAAAGCTGCTGCATTAACATTTTCTGGACATAAAAAGGAACCCGAGGTGGGACGATACTCACCCCAGCATCTGTAGAGTGGAAGGGCTTGCCTCTCCTACTGAAGTCTGGCCTGAACTGAGTGGGCCACATATTGGGGGTTGGGGAAAGATGAGAGAGACTGACATGCCATACTTGGAGAAAACCAAAGATGTGTCATGCTTTGGAGAAATCTGAAAGGAATACACACCTACCTTTGTTGCACAGACGCTTCCATGACTTCTGCATGGGACATAGTTGGTTGTGCCTTCAGCACTTTGCAGTGGTCTGCGAATCCGAGGTCCCCACAAGGGTGCACTTGGCAATCTCCTGGGGGTACTGTTCCGGGGGGTAGTTCTTCATCATCAGACCTGCTCTTGACCTCTCTGTGCCTAGAAACAAACCAGGAGCTCTGAGTCAGGGACTTCCAGTCCAGAGAGTGTTCTTAAATTTAGATCCAGCCCACTTCCAACAACTGTGTTGTTGGGCCCCACCCTGAGTCTTTGGACAGTTAACTAATCCTCATAGCAAGCTTATGCAGAGCCCGCTGCCGCTTCTCCTTCTCACAGAGAAGGAGATCAGGCCCAACCAAGCTGGAAAGTCAAACCCAATCCAAAATGATTTGCGTGTGTGCGTTGCATGTGCTCTGTGGAGGCCACGCTTGTTGAGTGCCTTTCTTCAGTTGCTTTGTACCTTTATTTTTTGAGACCAGGGATCTAACTGTCAGCCCCAACTTCCCTCCAAGACTGGAGTTTCATGCACCTGACAGACAGGCCAAAGAAACAGGTCCACTCAAGTTTATTGGGTTAATTATAGGAACATGGGTAATCCAAAAATGTGTCACCCGGAAACCAGCATGCCTGGTGCCCCGACCCAGGTGGCTGAATCTCTGGAGCTTTCCGCACGCTCCCGCAGTGCCGCCTGACATCGCCTGGCCTAGCTGTTATTACTGTTTTTATCCTTATTTATTTTGTATTTGTGTTTGTTCTGTATGCATGTATATATATGTGGGGGGGGGGGAGTATGGAGCACGCCACAGGGAGATTGTGTGGAGATCACGTGGAGATCAGAGGACAACTTGTGGAAGTCGCCTCTCTTTCCAGTGTGTGAGCCCCAGGGATGGAACCCAGGTCACCATGCTTGACAGCAAGCACCTTTGCCTGCGGAGCTGCCTCAGTTGCCCCTTATTCTTACTTGTTTAGTATGTACGCATGTGGTGTTTGTTTGTATGGCGTGTATGCCCATGTATGTGGAGACCAGAGGTCCATGTTGGCTGTCTGTTTAATCACTTAATTACTTTTTTATTTTGATTTTTTTTTATCATGTATCTATGTATGGTAGAGTGGGTTTGTGCATGAGTGCAGTGCCCAAGAGGCTAGCAAACCAGGGCGCTCTGGCGCTGTAGTTACAGGTGGTTGTGAGCCACCCCATGTAGCACTAGGGCCCAGACTCGGGTCTTCTGGAAGAGCATACATGCTTTTAACCCCGAGCCATTCCTCAGCCCCTTAGTCACTTTTCATGGTATTTCATTAAGTCAGGATCTCTCACTGAACCTGGAGCACTTTGATCCAGTGAGGCTGGTTAGGCAGTGATGAGGAGTAACAGGTGGGTGTGCAGTATTGTCCCCCATTTTCACACCAGTGCTTGTGTGGCACGGTCTTTACTAACTGAGCCATCTTGGGGCTGCAGTTTATTGCTTTTGTAGCTTGGTGAGGGGCCTGTGGCTCTTGTAACCGGCTGGGCTTTCTCAGCCTTGGGAGTCCCCCTTCCCTGCAGGAGGAAAAGTCTCAGCGGAGGAAATACGGCACAGCGGATGGTTTCAGCCCAGCCCTAGCATAGGTGCTATCATAACCTGACTAATGCTCTCCCAGTGTGGTATGTTGGAGCTGGAGCCCCTGTGAATGTGGCTTTGGAAACTGGATCCTCATAGGTCTGATAAGTTAAAATGAGGTCTTATACAGGATTAGTGCGGGCTCTGGGGTAGTGTGACCAGGGTTTTTATATGGAGAAGAATCAGGAACTTAGAAAGCTGTGAGGAATGAGGTGACACAGCTGTCGAGCCACACATACACTATGCTAATTCCCTGTAGTTAGTGTCAAGGTCCTGCTATTGTCTGGTAGACTTTTCCTGGGGAGATGTAACACACAGATCTATTCACCCCAGATCATGAGGCCCATGGCAGCAAGCACTGATACTGCGGAAGTCCAGTTTGATGAGCCACAGAGTCTTATTGGGTAAGGAGTTACTTATAGGAGCAGAAATAATTCAGAGACAGCTGCATCACCGAAGCCCACCCCAGCATGGGTGTCCGCTCACAAAGCTGGGAAGCTGAGCACACTGTACAGCTGCTGCAGCACGCTCAGCAGATGGTCTGACCTTCTCCGTCCATCCATCTGTCCATCCATCCGTCCATCCATCCATCCGTCCATCCGGGAAACTGACCACTCCCTGCTTCTTCCAGGCTCCTGGCTAGCTGCTCTCAGCCGTTTCTGTGCAGCTTTAATCCTCGGGAGTGACTCTCAGCAGTCCTTCCTGATCACTTCTGGGAGGGAGGAGCCAAGTGACTCCAGTCAGTTTCAGGGACTTCCTGAAGCTATTTTAAGTTGTTTACTCTCTGTCTTGAGCGAGTTTTTCTGAAAGATGGGGTGTTCCACCTTGCCCCAGAATGTCCTCATTTTTCCTTTATAACCTGTATCTGAAGAAGTTTCCCTCCAAGTTGGAAGGTTTGAATCTGGGAGTGAAACTGCTGTACAACTCTGGAGACTGCTGACAAAATGTCTGTTCTCCATGCTGGAGGCTTTCAAGTCCCAGAGTTGAGGACTGCTGGCATCTGGCTCTTCTTGAATCACTCATGTGTCACTGCAGTCCTCGCCTGTTGCTGTCCTTCGTATTGGTCCAGTTTCCCTCTTTCATCAGGAGAGTGATCACTAGAGTAAGGGCCCACAGGACCACATCATGACTTATTCATCTTTTGTTTATTCCAAGTCAAAAATCTTACTCTTTAGCTCAAGTGGACTTGAACTCACTAGGTAGTTCATGTTGGCGTCAAACTTAGCCATGAACCTCCAGCCTCAGTACCCCAAGAGCTTGGATTACAGGCACGAACCACCTTCCCTGGCGGTGACCTCATCTTTATTTAGCTAATTAGACCTGCAAGGCTCCTGTTTCCAAGTAGGATCACACACAGTTCAACCCACAACACACATCCACAGGCGGCTTAAATGTTTCTGTCTCATAAAGTGAGGCTTTGGGGCAGGACAAGTTTCTTGGGATATTATTTTAATTTAGGATAAGAATACACAGTCAGCATTAAAGGAGAAATCCGGAAGCACTGGACTTTCTCGCCACTTTCTGGAATTACAGGGCATAAAGAGATGGGGACTTTAAAACAGAGGTGTTCTTGTCCAAAGCAGTTAGTAACCGATTGATGATTACCGTTGGTGAGCGGAACCGAGAAGCTGAAAAACTTTGCAAACTCATAAAAAATAGCAAATAGAATGTGCTAAAAAGGACCCAGCTGGTTTTTGGGTTCCAGCCATGTTTGGGGATGTGAGCAGATCTTTGCCACACCTCTCTAGCCCTGCTTCCCACCTTGTAGTATGGATCTGGGGGCCACATGAGCTTCTGTAAAGCACTATAAACTGGAGGCATCAAGTCTAGCTGTTGACTTTCTCCCAGATCTTGAGATAGCAGATAGGTTTGAGAGATTAGGTTTCTGGTGAGGGCCTTTTCTCTGTGTCTTCAGGGGGAGAGTGGCCCTCTTGGAGGTCACCAGTCCTGTCACATGAAGGCCTCATCTTGTAGCCTTATTTGATGCTAAGTTACTTAAAGATCTCAAGTTGAAGTATCATCAATCACATTGGTGAGGACTTCAACATACGAATGTTGAGTAACACAATCAGTGGTGTTGTTTGAAGGCATGGTGTGGTTAGTGAGGTTGTAGATTAGAAGGCACCAGCCACAAGCCTGGCTCTGCCTGAACCTGGTATTTCAGGAGCAGTGATAGACCCCCAAGTCTTGCTTTGTACATCTCCATTGACATGGTTTGCAAGCAAGAATGAAACACAGAACTTGCCAACCAACACACACTTTGTATGAGCACGGTTGGGAGGACACCCTTTACTGTTTGCTTACTGTTGCTTCTGTAGAACCGAAAGGGCTGAAGTCAGATTCCTGTCTTCACTAGCCAGAATACATAGCCTGGGATGCGTGCCCAGCCTTGGAACATGGATGGACCAAAGTCTTGAGCTGTAGAAACCTGTTGTCTGGCTTAGCTTGTCTGTGATCTGGCAGTGTTCTTGGACCTCTGAGACAGGCCTGCAGCTTCTGTTCTGAGGAACTATGTTTAACCAGACACAGTTCTTTTATATTTTATTTATTTGGTGTATAGGTGTGTGCATACACATGAGTGAGAGTGCACTTGTGTGCACACCTGTGTGCTTGTAAGCATGTGGCAGTCAGGAGACAACTTATTTCTCTCCTTCCATCATGAAGGACTGACCTCAGGTTGCCAGGCTTGGCCGCAGGTACCTTAACTTGCTGAGCCATATCACGGACCTACTTACAGTCAGCTTACTCTAGTCCTTTTTCCCTCTTGAGACAGGGCCTCAAACCAGGGCCCTGCATGTGCCATTCACTTACAACACCACCGAGCCACACTACCAGCCAGCCTCTCCTGCTAGCTCGGGCCTCTTCTTTTGTTCAGTAAACCCATTCTTGGGGAGTTTTTCTAACCACCTTCCAACACCCCTTCTCCAAATACCATTGTGTTGGTTTTAGGCTTGGTTGCAGTGACCTCTGGGGTGCCGAGTGTGCTCCGTGTGTACTGTGTTGGTTTTAGGCTTGGTTGCAGTGACCTCTGGGGTGCCGAGTGCGCTCCGTGTGTACTGTGTTGGTTTTAGGCTTGGTTGCAGTGACCTCTGGGATGCCGAGTGCGCTCCGTGTGTAGGGAGAGTAGTTACTCGCTTCCTGGTACTTTCCCCTTAAGCCTTCAGTATCTGTTTCCCAAGAAACAAGATACTCTGTTATATAACCACAGCACTGACTGGACCTACACTTCATTTTCACTTCACCCCGAAATTTCTTCTTCAGGAGAGACTGTAGGATGAGCTGCTGTGTGGTTTTCTGGAGTGTTTCCGTTTTCTTATGGCATGTACATTTGAGATACTTTACCTCGCACCTCTGACAGAAGGTCACTTGTCTTCAGTGAGTTGTGATCGCCCACTGCGGGATCGGTGACTGTGGGTGCACACCAGGGTCTGACTTGATTATTAATGTTAGTTTGGCTCAGCTCTGGAAGTGTGGCTTGAGCTATGTTGTTAGTTGCTGCTGGGTTTTCTTCCCTGGCACTTCCTAGGGAGACTCGAGCCTGAGCACGTACAGTGGAAAGATGGTGCTGAGCACGCACAGTGGAAAGATGGTGCTGAGCACGTACAGTGGAAAGATGGTGCTGAGCACGCACAGTGGAAAGATGGTGCTATTCTCTCTACACAGGGCTTCTCTGTGTAGCCCTGGCGGTCCTAGAACTCACTCTGTAGCCCAGGCTGGCCTCGAACTCAGAGCTCTGCCTGCCTCTGCCTCCTGAGTGCTGGGATTTAAGGTATAAGCCATTATGTTTGGCCTGATGGCACTGTTAATGTTGTAACCCCCGCACTTGTATTCTGTTGTGAGCGAGTGCTTTTTATTACCTGTATGACTGTTTACTGAGCTATTTATTACCTATATGGATGAATTAATTTTGTTTTTCAGTGTTTGTTTCTTGTTGTTGGTTTTGAGACAGTCTGACTGTGCAGGCCTAAGCGAGCTCAGTCACCTGTCTGTCTGTCTGTCTGTCTGCCTCCGGGGTTGTTTTCCTTTCAAGATTGATTTGCACATAGCAGTGTTTTGCCTGGGTGTGTGTATTATGTGCACCATGTGTGTGCCTTGGGTCAGTGGAGCCCCTGGAATTGGAGATGTGGATAGTTGTACACCACCACGTGATAGCTGGGACTAGAATCCAGGTCCTGCGAGCGCAGCACTGGCTCGTAACCACTGAGCCATCTCTCCAGCCCCCTCTCAGTGGTTTTTCATTACCATAGTTTGTTTTATTTTTTCCTGCTCAGTTATCCCAGCTTTGGCCAGTGGGAGTCCCTCGAGCTGCTACAGGAATGCAGAGACAGTCTCCAAAACTGTGCAGAGAGCGTTCTTACTCACACACTCAAGTCTCTCTTTCCCTCTCAGTCCTGGGGTTAGCCAGCATCTCCAAGGAGTCCTTAGTTCTCTGAACACGGACTGACTATGAAGGTATAAAGGTATGGGGTGTTCATAGTGCTTACTACTCTGTCTTGCTTACTGGCTCCTTCAGCAGACACAGGAAATAGATGTATATACAGACATAGATAGACTTAGGCATGTGACACATGAGTATGTATGCAGAGGTCACAGTTTACCTCAGCACCCTGGCAAGTTTTATAAATTTTGCTCAATATTTGGGTGTTCATCTTCCAGTTAGAACCTTCACCCTCAGGTTTGCTTGTTCTTCTTTTTTGGTGGGGTGGGGTGGGGTGGGTATTTCGAGACAGGGTTTCTCTGTATCCCTGGCTGTCTGTAGACTAGGCTGACCTCGAACGCAGAAATCCGCCTGCCTCCCCAGTGCTTGGATTAAAGGCGTGTGCCGCCACGCCCGGCTTTTTTTGCTTGCTCTCCTTAAAATGCTGTATTAAAATGTAAAAAATGCTGTGTGTGTGTATGTGTGTGTGTGTGTGTGCGCGCGCGCGTGCGCACACACACACACACACACACACACGCACGCTTACTTGCACAAGCAAAAGCATGTGTATTGTACATGGGTGTGCATGCACATGTGCACTTGTATTTATCTGTGCACACATGGGTGTGTATGTGTGTGTGTGTGTGTATAGGCATTCTTATGCCACAGTGCAATGTGGAGGTCAAAGACAGCTGTTTAAGGAGTTGCTGTCTCCTTCTGCCCTGCTTTTGAGACGGTGTTTGTCGATTCCCTGCCCTTGCTGTCCTCTTTGTTACCATTGACTGGCTGGCCTATTCTCCCATCTATGCCTTATATCTAACTTCCTGTCAGTGCTGCTGCATCTGGCTTCGTCTGTGGGTGGCTGGGACTGACTCAAGTATCAGGTTTATAAGACAAGCACTTTTAACTGCTGAACCAGCTCTCTGGTCCATGTTATTTCTGTGATACACTTAAATAGTTTTTAAATTTTAGAATTTTATTTTATTTTTGGATTCAGGATCTAGCTTTGCAACCTCATCTGGGTTTGGAACTTGTAACTCTCCTGCCTCAGCTTGTGTAGTATTGACTTGGGGAGTAGGTTATAGGTTAGTAGCAGAACATTTAACATGCGGGAGGCCCTGGGTCTGTACCTCAGCAGCTCACACACACACAGTGAAAACAAGCGAAGAGGGTTATTCCTTCTTGCCTGTGCTGTTCGTTTTACACAGGGATTTGCTGTGTCGACCAGCGATTGAAGCTGAGATACTCCTGCCTCAGCCTATTGAGTTCTGGGGCTATAGATGTGTTACCCACAGAGCTCTGCACTGGAGACAGTTTTTTAAAGATTTATTTATTTATCATATATAAGTACACTGTAGCTGTCTTCACACACACCAGAAGAGGGCGTCAGATCCCATCACAGATGGTTGGGAGCCACCATGTGGTTGCTGGGAATTGAACTCAGAACCTCTGGAAGAGCAGTCAGTGCTCTTTAACTGCTGAGCCATCTCTCCACTCCTCACTGTAGACATTTTTGTTCTGTGACCCTTAACTTTTTTTTCTTTTTTCTGAGACAGGGGGTTCTCTGTGTAACCCTGGCTGTCCTGGAACTCACTCTGTAAACCAGGCTAGCCCAGGCTAGCTTCCAACTCAGAAATCCGCCTGCCTCAGCCTCCCAAGTGCTGGTATTAAAGGTGTGTGCCACCACCACCCGGCGACGACCCTCAACTTGTTTTTTTTTTTTGGTTTTGGTTTTGGTTTTGGTTTTTTCAAGACAGGGTTTCTCTGTATAGCCCTGGCTGTCCTGGAACTCACTTTGTAGACCAGGCTGACCTCGAACTCAAAAATCCGCCTGCCTCTGCCTCCCGAGTGCTGGGATTAAAGGTGTGCGCCACCACGCCCGGCTGACCCTCAACTTTTGATGAGCATATTTCTGTATCTCTCAAACATACATAATTTTTTCATATTTATATTATACTATTCTGTAACTTAATCCCTGCTAATTTGTACACCTGAAACTGCTCTGTTCATAAAAAGAAACCCATAGAATATTTTGTGCTGATTGTAGAACAGGTCTATAATTCCCTCTTACTGGACTGTAACAGGCATAAAGCTTTTGCTATTGAATATCAAGCTCACATCAACATCTTTGTAATTAAATTTTAATTTCTTTTCCTTAGGATAGAAGTGGAATTACTGGTCAAAGGGTATGTATCTTTTTATGTCTTTCTGAGTAGCTGGCAGCTATGTGAGTGGTGGTATTTCCAGGCTAGTGTGCCTCCCTAGGGCTGTGCACTGGAGTCATTGGGGGTTTTGCACTTGCCCAGATGCCCAGGATCAGCCAGCTCCCAAAGGGAGAGGGTCTGAGTTCATGGATCTGGAATATACCGAGAGTTTACAGTTTTGAAAGACTATAAGGATATGTGAGTGTCCTGGGAACTGAATTCTGGTCCTCTAGATGAGCGGCGTGTGCTCTTTACCCCTGAGCCATTTCAGCAGCCCGGGACTGTAGGTTTTAGAAGCTTTTTCCTCCCAAGAGATTTTATACGCAGCCATTTGATTAGGTGAAAGTAGTAGTAGTAAGCTATTTTAATGATAATTTTCTTCTGAAAAAATTTTCAGGCATTCAGATCTGGGAGAAGTGGCCCCAGAAGTAAAACCTTCAGACAGCCAAACATCTGTGGCAATTGCAGGTAAAATTAGACCTGGGCCCATTTTGAAATAGATCGGTTTCTTCTGTCTGTTGGGATTTTATACTGTGACTTGGCTGGGGATTGTGAACCTCTAAATTAAGCTTCAGACTTTTCTTTTTCTTTCTATAAAAGGATTATTCTACCTCAGCTTCTTTTGATAAGAAACTATAAGTTGTACAAATACTAGATCTTTATTTGAGACATAAATACATACTATGCAAATATTTTATCCCATCTCCTTACATGTGTGTGTGTGAGTGAGTGTGTCAGTGTGTGTGAGTATGTGAGTGTGTGTGTGAGTGTCTATGTGTAAGTGTGAGTGTATGTGTGACTATGTGTGTGAGTGTGTGTGTCTGTGTGTCTATATCTGAGTGTGTTTGTGTGAGAGTGTGTGTGTGAATGTGTGTTGAGTGTGTGTGTCTGTGAGTGAGTGTGTCTGTGTGTGTCTATGTCTGTGTGTGTCTGAGTGTGTGTTCGTGTGAGAGTGTGTGTGTGTGTGAATGTGTGTTGAGTGTGTGTGTCTGTGTGAGTGAGTGTGTGTGTCTGTGTGTGTGTGAGTGTGTGTGTGGTGGTGGTGGTGGTGTTTTAGCTACTGCTGGAACTCAGATCCAGGGCCTCAGTCATCACAGTAAGTACTGTACTATTGAGATACGCCCCTAGCCCTGTGTTCAGGTTTTTTCCTTTTGTCTTTTTCTTTAAAAAAGGCTCTGACTGGCTTGTCGGTCAGGCTGGCTTCAAACTCACAGCAATCTGGCTTCTGCTTCCCAGTGCTAGGAGTAAAGTTATGGGCCGCCATGCCTGACTGTTTTCACGTTTTTGGTTTTGTCGTTTGATGCACAATGCTATACCCTTGCTTTGTCAGCTGTTTAGTATCACATCTAAGAAACTAGAACGAAGTCCAAGGCTATGAAGATTTACTCACATGTCTTCTAAGAGTTTCATGATTTTTAGTTCTTACATTTAGATTGTCCATTTTAAGTTAGTTTCTTGTAGATGGTGTGAAATAGTGGGGACCCAGCGCTAACAGTCTTTTTTTTTTTTTTTCGAGACAAGGTTTCCCTGTGTAGCCCTGGCTGTCCTGGAACTCACTCTGTAGACCAGGCTGGCCTCGAACTCAGAAATCTGCCTGCCTCTGCCTCCCAAGTGCTGGAATTAAAGGCGTGAGCCACCACTCTCGGCCAGCGCTAACAGTCTTGAGGTGTACATGGGAGACAGCCAGTTAGTGCTCAGCAACAGTAGTCTACCTCTGGATGGAAAACTAGCAAGTGGGTGTTGGGCGCTGGGATAATGAGGAGGGAAAGATCACTCGGTGGGAATGCTTTAATGCTCCACCTTGAGTTCTCCCACAAAGGCCTGTAACAAGTCTCACAGCATGTGACTTCCACAGTGGAGTGTGGGCTTGTCACTGAGTCACAGTTACAGCCTCTCTCACTGTTTTGTTTTTTAAGACCTGTGTTGTTAAGTTGTCCATATTGGTCTGGAACTCTGTGTGAGCTCGCCAGTCCTTGAGCTTGCTGCCTTCCTGATAAGCAGCCTGGGAGCAGGGACGTGTGCCTTCTACCTGTCTCTGAAAGCTTACCAACCCTGTGCAGCACTGCACATCTGCTGTCCCCACACTCAGGGGGCAGAGGCAAAGGGAGTCTGTGAGGTCAAGGCCGTCTTCACCTGCATAGCAAGTTCTAGGACAGCCAGAGCGACACAGACCTTGTTGTAAACAACAACAAACAAAATGCTATGCATGCGTGTTTTGCCTGTGTGTGTGTTTGTACACGACGTGTGCACAGTGCCCACAGAGGCCAGGCCAGAGGAGGGCACTGGGTCCTTGTAATTGGGGCCACCACACAGGTGTTAGGAGTTGCACCTAAGTCTTCTCTGCAAAAATGTCTGGTGCTCTTGACCTCTGAGTGACCTCTCCAGCCCCTGTAACTGGCTCTGATTTTCTTCTCTGCTCATTTTTTCTCTTTACACTGCACTTTAAATTCTTAGGGAAATTTTTTTTCTTCTAGTATCTTACTTTCACTTTGAGTGATATTATTTTTTTTGTGTGTTTGTTTGTTTGGGTGGTTTGTTTTTTTCGAGACAGGGTTTCTCTGTGTAGCCCTGGCTGACCTGGAACTCACTTCACTCTATAGACCAGGCTGGCCTCAGACTCAGAGATCTGCCTGCCTCTGCCTCCCGAGTGCTGGGATTAAAGGCGTGCGCCACCACTGCCTAGCCAGAAAAAACAGTTTTAAATGTTAGGTTTATCCCAGGACTTGGGAGGCAGAAGCAGGCAGATCGCTGTGAGTTCAAGGCCAGCCTGGTATTCCAGCCAATGCTATGTAGAGAAAGCCTGTCACAAACAAACAAAACTGAATTGTGAGGAAATTATAAGGTTGATTAAATAAAAAAATATTAGAGCCGTAGCTATATTTCCAGCCTTTGTTTTTGTTTAAACTTAGCTCATTCCAAGATCTAACCTGAATATTTCAGCGATACTCAACTATAGTAGCAACAGTCAACAAAAGTCACGGTCAATTCGGACTTCTTCACAGACAGGTTCTACCTTGCCGATGAGGTGAAACCCCGTGTCCTTTCTTTCTAGATTTGGAATGGAGAGAAATGGAAGGAGATGACTGCGGGTTCCATTATGGAGGTAGGGGCTCCGGGACTTAGTCACACTGAGCTGCGGGTTCCATTGTGGAGGTAGGGGCTCCGGGACTTAGTCACACTGAGCTGCGGGTTCCATTGTGGAGGTAAGGGCTCAGGACTTAGTTAGTCACACTGAGCTGCGGGTTCCATTGTGGAGGTAGGGGCTCCAGGACTTAGTCACACTGGGCTGCGGGTTCCATTGTGGAGGTAGGGGCTCCGGGACTTAGACACACTGGGCTGCGGGTTCCATTGTGGAGGTAGGGGCTCAGGACTTAGTCACACTGGGCTGCGGGTTCCGTTGTGGAGGTAGGGGCTCAGGACTTAGTCACACTGGGCTGCGGGTTCCATTGTGGAGGTAAGGGCTCAGGACTTAGTCACACTGGGCTGGGGAAGGGGGGTGCAGATGAGAAGTGAAAGTCACTAGGACCCAACGGTTTTATATTTTATATTGTTAGGATTTCTACTTAATTCATTTCCTATCATCCAGACACACACTATTAGATTAATCTCCTTTATTTTCCTTGCTTTTTCTCATAGATGGTACAAACGAGGCTCAGGACAATGACTTCCCCACAGGTACTCATTTTCTCTTTGCTTTCCAGCTTTCCATTCTATGGGAGGAGAGGACCCTATCGGTGGCTAGTTCTCATTGACTCTAGAATCCTCTTGTCTATCACCCCTTTATGAGCTACTAATAATGTTGCTAAAAACAAAACCGCCTGGGGAACTTCCTAACTAGAAAGTAACCAAGGTTTCCTTTAACTTACCTACACCGTCAGCATGTGTCTTTGTAGGTGGGGCTTCTGCAGGTGTCTTGTCTTTAAGGAGCTCCTAAAGTTATTCTAATGTCCAGCTGGCTACATTTAGAAACACTAGCAATAGCTTCCTTTGCATATTGGCAAACTTGAACCCAGAGCTGCTGAGTGGTCTCCTAAGGGCCAAGTGTATGTATGAGTAAATATATAGAATGTGGTTTTCCCAAGTTGCTTTGATGAATCATGCTACTTAAGCAATAATGGTTGCTGTATATCCCTGGCTTCAGGGAAACGCAAGTCATGTAGAACTTCTGACATTCACAGTGCAGTCTTCTGGTTTTATTTATTCCTATAGTACATTTATTTGGGGCTGGAGAGCTGGCCCAGTGCTGAGCACTTGTCGCTTCTGCAAAGGACCTGGGTTTGCTGTCCAGCCACCTAAGCTCTCTGTTGTCATTCTAGTTCCAGACGAATACTGTGCCCTCTTCTGGCTTCTTTGGGCACTGTGTGCATATAGTACACACACACACACACACACAGACATGCATGTGCACACACAAAAAACCAGCCATACACATAAAAACAAAAAATTTAAAAATTACATTAAAAAAAAACTTACTTTATGTATTTGTGTGCACATGTGCAGGTGTATAGAAATCAGAGGGCAATTTGAAATTTTATTTTCTAATACCATGTAGGTACAAGGATCAAACTCAGGTCATCAAGTTTGGAGGCAATTGGTTTTAACTGCTTCACCATACCACCTGGCCAGTTCTGTTTTTAAAACAAATTCACAGCCCCTTTGTAACTTCTCAAGTGGGCCTTCAGTCACATTGCTGACACGATGGCTCAGGGGTAAGATTGCGAGCTGCCAAGGCTGATGACCAAAGCTGCATCATTGGGACTCCCTTAGTTTGTCTCTCATCTCTATACATAGTCTATGGCTCATGCATGCAAATAAACTTAGAATTCTGAGCCCTAAAGTTCATGCTATGGGACACTCGTGGTGTTGTATGCCTGTCATCCCAAGGTAAAGGCAGGAAAGTTGAAAAGTTGAATCCATTCACAGGTTTGAGACAGGATGGTAACACCCTCATTCCTCCTCCCATCTTGAAAGATTAAAAACAAAAGAGCTAGGGGTATCACTCTGGTGAGACGCTGCCTCGCATGCGGGCTGCATCGCTGTGCTGCCAGGCACATCCATGCTTATACTGACACTGATAGCATAGCAGGCCAGTCCCCGGAGCTTACAACTTGATAAGCTTCTTCTATAATCAAGCATCTGCTTATGAAAGTTTGCATTATAAATATCTCAATCATTCAGCGTCTGCAGAACCTCGGTGACACCAAAAGCTTATTGTCACCGCTTTAGTCAGGGTTCTCTAGAGTAACAGAGCTTAGTGAGACTGTGTGTGTATGTGCCTGCATGTACGTGTGCTCGGCACACACATGTCTGTCTGTAGTTGTTCAGTCCATGAGGCTGGAGGTCTTCAGTATATGTTGGAATTCTCAAGAAGTAAGTCCTAATGCCAGTGAAGGAACGGATTTGTTGGCAAGGGGAGAGCAAGCAAGCAGGCAGACAGCAAAACCTTCCTTTTCCATGTCCTTACAAAGGCTTCCAGCAGAAGCTGTGGCCCACATTGGAGGTGTGTCTTCCCAACTCATGAGATCTGGGTTAAAGGTGTCTTTTTCCACCTCAGAGATCTGGATTAGAAATGGATCTTTCCACTTCAAATGA
This sequence comes from Mus caroli, assembly GCF_978045245.1. NCBI lineage: Eukaryota > Metazoa > Chordata > Mammalia > Rodentia > Muridae > Mus > Mus caroli. The sequence goes on from NW_028227268.1 coordinate 117,716,479, forward strand.
AGCAAAAAGCCCTTATAGTTGTACCCTCCATTTTTGGGTGTTAGTTAATTCCAGTTGTAGTCAAGTTGACAACCAAGAATAATAATCACAGTGCCTAAAAGACAAGTATTAGAGAGGGAGTGGTGGCTTACATATATAGTCCTAACAATTTTGAGGCCAGCTTGAGCTACATAATGAAGCTGTCTTCAAAATATCAGGAGCTTCAGGCCGGAGAGATGGCTTAGTGGTTAAGAGCACCAACTGCTCTTCCAGAGGTCCTGAGTTCAATTCCCAGCAACCACATGGTGGCTCACAACCATCTGTAATGGGATTCAATGCCCTCTTCTGGTGTGTTTGAAGATAGTGACAGTGTCCTCACATATATAAAAGAAATAAAATGTTTAGAAAAGATATCAAGTGTTTGCTGGGTGTGGTGGTGCACCCCTAACACAGATGGATCTGTAATTTGAGGCTGTCCTGGTGTACATAGATTAAGAATAGCCAGCGCTACAGAGTGAGATCCAGGAGAGCCAGGTCTGCATAAAGCAACCTGTCTTAAAAAAACAAACAAAAAAATTCGGGCGTGGTGGCGCACGCCTTTAATCCCAGCACTCAGGAGGCAGAGGCAGGCGGATTTCTGAGTTCAAGGCCAGCCTGGTCTACAAGGTGAGTTCCAGGACAGCCAGGGTTATACAGAGAAACCCTGTCTTGGAAAAAAACAAAAATAAATAAATAAAATAAAATAATAAGGGCTGGAGAGATGGCTCAGTGGTTAAGAGCACTGGCTGTTCTTCCAGAGGTTCTGAGTTCAATTTCCAGTAACCACATGGTGGCTCACAACCATCTGTAATGAGATCTTATGTCTTCTCGTGTGTCAGAAGATAGTGACAGTGTACTCAGATATAAAGTAAATAAATAAATCTTTAAAAAATAAAATAAGTTAAATATATTTACTATATCTTAATATATAAATAAGGGTGAAGATATTGCCTAATGGTAGAGCTTTTGCAGGCATGCAGAGGGTGCCCCATCTTCAGCACCAGAAAAATCCCAATTCACAACAGAAGCCAGAGTCCTGCATTACTAGTCTTGGATTTGCAAACTGTCGCCAAGATATGGTTACTATTTTTTTTAACAGTCTCCAGTTTCTTGACAAATATAAAAGAACACTTACCAGACAACCCAGAAAGTGAAGAGTGATTGTACCCCCATGGGAATTTCCTTTTGACATTTTTTCCCTCCAGGTTTTGAGGCAGGCTTTTGCTATGTCTTGTGTTGATCTTGAATTTATAGCCATCTAGCACCTGATTGCCAGAATTACAGCTTGCTCCGCCATGCTCTCCAGATTCCTGATTGGGCTGGAGTGTGAGGCCATGTGACCTGGGCTGAGGTCTGAGAAGTGGTGTTTGCACACAGCACCTGGGAACACATGCTGCTGCTCTCTCTAGTTATTTAAGGTCCAGTTTAGGCTTAGGTAGTGCGGAGTCTAGAAAAACTAGAAACCACGGCTTCTACATGAACTCTCTTGATCTTAAATGTAACTCCTAAATTTTCCTTTTTTTCTGTCTTAGCTATGGTTTTACAGTGAGATCCTGGCAGACCTGGAATGCCCTGTGAAGACTAGGCTAGCCTTGAATTCATAAGCGAATTCTGCCTATGTTTCCCCAGTGCTGGGTTTAAAGGCGTGTATCACCATGCCTGGCTGTAGATTTATTTTTCATGTTACTCATGTGTATGGGTGTGTGTATGCAGAGGCTGCGGGGTTCCCTGGAGTTGGACTTCGTAGCAGTGGGAGCTCCCTGACAAGGGCGCCGGGAACTGACTGCTCCTTTGGAAGAGTAGTATGTGCTTTTAACTACCGACTCATTTAGCCAGCCCGCCCTTTCCCTTTGTATTTTTTTGTTTGTTTGTTTGTTTTGGTTTTCGAGACAGGGTTTCTCTGTATAGCTCTGTCTGTCCTGGAACTCAGAAATCCCCCTGCCTCTGCCTCCCAAGTGCTGGGATTAAAGGCGTGCGCCACCACGCCTGGCTTCCCTCTCTGTATTTAATGGCTCACATAGGTTAGTTAGGCAGTGCAATTGAGACAGGATTTACCCTTTGCCCAGCATATCCGGGGCCCCTTGCACCTGCATCCTGTTCTCAGGAATGTCCTCTCCCAACCCTTCTCTGCAGGCTCTTCCTCTCCAGCTCTGCTCTGGCACTGACTTGAGAATGAAGGCTAAACATTTTTTGTGTTTCTGTTTTGTTTTGTTCTGTTTTGTTTTGTTTTTTATACAGTGGAGAGAAGCAGGTTTCAGGAGATGCTGTCCCTGTTGGGACTGGAGACATACCAGGTACAGAAGCTCACCCTCCAGGACTCCCTGCAGATCAGTTTTGACAGCATGAAGAACTGGGCTCCTCAGGTTCCCAAGGACCTTCCCTGGCATTTCCTCAGGAAGCTGCAGGCACTCAACGCCGAAGCCAGGAACACCACCATGGTGCTGGACGTGCCTCCAGAGGCCTGGCCTGCAGAGAAGGAGAGCCAGGCAGAGGAGGAGATGATGTACTGGGACCCAGCGGAGGACGTCGCTGCTGACATCTACTCTTTCTCAGAGCTGCCCATGCCTGATACGCCTGTGAACCCCCTGGATCTCCTCTGTGCCCTCCTGCTGTCTTCAGACACCTTTCTGCAGCAGGAGGTCTTGCTGAAGATGTCCCTCTGTCAGTTCGCACTCCCACTTGTGTTGCCCGATTCTGAAAACCACTGCCACACCTTTCTGCTCTGGGCCCTGCGGGGTGTCGTGCGGACGTGGTGGTTCCAGCCCCTCCGCAGCCTGGGGAGTTTCCGAGAAGACAGTGTGGTCCTGTCCAGGGTGCCCACGTTTGCCTTCGTGCGCATGGATGTCAGCAGCAACTCCAAGTCCCAGCTGCTCAATGCCGTCCTCAGCCCGGCCCGCCGCCAGTGGGACTGCTTCTGGCATCGGGACCTCAATTTAGGCACTAATCCTCGAGAGATCTCAGATGGGTTAGTAGAGATCTCCTGGTTTTTCCCCAGTGGTAAGGAGGACCTGGATGTTTTCCCAGAGCCCATGGCCTTTCTGAACTTGAGAGGTGACATTGGGTCTCACTGGCTGCAGTTCAAGCTCTTGACAGAAGTCTCCTCTGCTGTGTTTATTTTGACTGACAACATCAGCAAGAAGGAATACAAACTGCTGTACTCCATGAAGGAGTCAACCACAAAGTACTACTTCATCCTGAGTCCCTACCGAGGGAAACGGAACACGAACCTGCGCTTCCTCAACAGGCTGATCCCCGTGTTGAAGATAGACCACTCTCACGTCCTGGTGAAGGTCAGCAGTACTGACAGCGAGGGCTTCGTGAGGCGCATCCGAGCCATCATGTGCAGCGTGGCTCGCTCTCCCTGCAGGAGGGTGTCTGTGGAGGACATGGCACACGCAGCACGTAAGCTCGGCCTCAGAGTTGATGAGGACTTTGAGGAGTGTCAGAAGGCAAAGGACCGGATGGAGAAAATCCTCAGGAAGATCAAGGATGTGGACGCCTACAAGAGAGACGAGCTGCGGCTGCAGGGCGAGCCTGCGAGGAGGGCCGCCCAAGCTGAAAGAGAGTTCTGCCAGCTCCAGTGGGTCCCGGAGCCCCCAGAGAAGCACCGGGCTGAGCTGAGACGGCGCGTCCTTGAGCTCCGGGTGCAGCAGAATGGCCAGGAGCCCACCTCAGGGGTCCAGGAGTTCATCCTGGGAATAAGCAGCCCCTCCCCGAGTGAGAGGCAGTATTTCCTGAGATGGATGGAGTGGGGGTTGGCTCGACTTGGCCAGCCACGGCCAAGACAGCCTCCAGAGACCCTTCTCACCCTCAGACCAAAACTTGGTGGGCCCTCAGACTTGACGGAGCCACTCTGGCCTGAGCCCTTGGGAGTGGAGCACTTCCTACGGGAGATGGGCCAGTTCTATGAAGCGGAGAGCTGCCTGATCGAGGCAGGGAGGCTGCCCGCTGGCCAGAGGCGCTTTGCCCACTTCCCGGGTGTGGCTGTGGAACTGCTGCTGGGTGGGCTGCCCCTGGAGCTGGTCGATGGGGCTACCCTGAGCATCCCTGTTCGATGGGTCACTGGGCTTCTCAAGGAGCTGCATGCCCGCCTAGACAGGAGATCTCGGCTAGTGGTTCTCTCTGCCCTGGGGGTGCCGGGCACAGGGAAGTCTACACTCCTTAACACCATGTTTGGCCTGAAATTTGCCACTGGGAGGAGCTGTAGTCCCCGGGGGGCCTTCATGCAGCTCCTCCCTGTAGCTGAGGGCTTCAGTCAGGATCTGGGCTGTGACCAGATCCTGGTAATAGACTCTGGGGGTTTGATCAGTGGGGCCTTGGCCTCTGCTGGAGGCAGGTTTGAACTGGAGGCTTCCTTGGCCACACTGCTAATGGGGCTAAGTAATGTCACTGTGGTCAGTTTAGCTGAAACAAAGGACATCCCACCAGCTGTTCTTCATGCGTTTCTGAGGCTAGAAAAAATGGGGCACATGCCCAACTATCAGTTTGTGTACCAGAACCTTCATGACCTGCCTGTTCCCAGCCCCAAACCGAGAGACAGGAGGCAGCTCCTGGATCCGCCAAGCGACCTGAGCAGGGCTACCCACTTGGAAAAGCAGGGCGGCGGCTTCCGGACACTGGCGGGCCTGGCTGAGAGGCAGCACGTCTGGCACATCCCAGCCTTGTGGCATGGAGCGCCACCCATGGCCGCTGTGAGCTTGGGCTACAGTGAGGCCATTTTTGAATTGAAGAGATGCCTATTAGAAAACATCAGGAATGGCTTGTCCAACCAGAACCAAAACATCCAGCAGCTCATTGAGCGGCTGCGCAGGCTGTGACTGGTGTGAGGCCAGGCCTCCCGCTGTGGCCTGTGGTGACGACAGTAAGGCTGTGTCTGGCACCTGGGAGTTGCCTGGTGCTTGCTGCTCATGGAGTGAAGGCCAGTGACAGCCAGGGGTGACGGGGCTCCTCTTCACAGTGTTAAGAAGCAATCTCAGACTAGCTCAGAGACACCATCGAGAATAAGCCGAGGCCAGGGGTGGGGTGATAAGCCGTTAGTTGATCTCTGTTCCTTACCCATGACAAGGCTCCTGGCAGTCGGCCCTCTGGGTAGCTGCTCCTTCATTGGCCCCTGAAATTAGGGAACAGCCCCCTTAGTCACTGTAGCTGCTGGCAGACAGGGGTGTTTCAGGTTGTCCCAAGGAAGCAGACTCCACACAGGTCCTCTGTGGACCAGCCTGGAAGGTTTTGGTGATGTGCAGCAAAGTGTGAGGCACTGCCATGGCACTGTGCTCATGTACGGTGTATGACGCACTCTCTGACCCGTGCCCAGGAAGTGCTCGTCAGTTACCTACCCTTCTGTGGTCCAGCACTCTGTCATCCTTTCGCAGCACCTCACGGCACATTGTCACGTGTGTTTCCTGTCTGCCCCTAGACTGTGAGTTGCTTGAGGGCAGGGCCTAAGCACCATACAGCTCTGGGTCCCTAGGACCTGGCACACATAGGCGCTTAATAAATGTTTGTTGAATTAATGAGTTGAATGTATACTCAAATGATAGTAGTGTGCAGGTTCTGCCTCTCCACGCCTTCATTGTCCTCGTGCTCAGGACAGCAGCCTCTGCCTGAAGAGGGCCTGGGGAACAGTGGAAATGGTACCTTCATGGTGACTTCAGCAGGGTAGTCATTACCCAATTTTGTGGTTGCTGGAGGGAAATGCTAGCCTGCAGCACCTGCACAGCAGGTCGTGAGAGGGTCTGCTATCCATGCTAGAGTCCTCCCCAGCATTCTGAAAAGTGCAGCAATGGAGCCACTGTTTGAGAGTTACTTGGTCAGGGACCTCAGGCTCTCTGCCGTTATCTTCAGCTGGATCAGTCACTTCAGTCAGTTTCAGAGCCCTGCTCCACCTACATCTACACCTACGAGTTTCTACCTAACTGTGTCTTGCTGCTGAGGTCTTGGGCTTTCCTTTCATCTATGTTTTTTGTCCTGAGAGAAGTCAGGCTGTGGCCTGAGAGCCTCTCCTGTGTCTTGTCCTTTTACTAGATTCAGCAGAGGTGCCCTTGGTCCAGGGTACGTGTGCGCTCTCTGATCTGGAACCCTTTCTTGAACCAAGACCCTCTGGTCTCCTCTGCTGGCCTGGCTCCCTGGGTCTCCCAGGATGACCACGAGGTGCCCTGGTGATCTGCTGGTCGGGTGGTCTGGCCGTGTGCGGGTGAGAAAAGCAATCCTGAAACTTTGCAGGATCTCTGATCTGCCTAACGTTAAAATAACTTACAACACGCTGATTCAGGTAGAAATAACAAAACATTTTTTTCCATTTAAAAATTTTCATTTTTGCCAGCTGGACATGTTGGTGCACACCTTTAATTCCAGCACTAAGGAGGCAGAGACTGGTGTCTCTGGATGTTCAAAGCCAAGCAGGTCTAGGATAGCCAGAGCTACATAATAGACCCTGTCTAAAAATACACAAACAAAACAAAACCTTCCTTTTCCCACTTCTCATGGAGCTGGAGAAACTTCCCTGGCACCCCCCCCCACACACACACACACACGGCTTTTCACCTCCCATTTTCCTAGCTCCAAGTTCAAGCACAGGGAATACCTCTTACGAATTGTTGTGAATAGGGGGTCCTGTAAGTGGGTACAGACACTTGCAGCAAAGCATAACAACTTGAATTTGATCTCTGGAACTCACCTAAAACCGGAAGGAAACCGTTCCCATAGAGTTGTGCACTGACTCCACTCGTGCCATGCCACTGTCCCCCATGTACACACACTGTAAGCACACCTGCTAATAGGAAAGGAGGGCACTTGCTTTCAGAGTCCCTCCTACTCCGGAGAGCTCAAGAATTGCTTTTAACCATACTTAAAAATTGTTTTATGCTGTCCCGAAAATCTGAGACAAAGAAGACAAGATTCATGATAGCTTAGAAATGGATTCTTCATACTGGGAATGGTGGTGTACAGCTGTGCTATCAGGACTTGAGAGATGGAGGATCCAAAAGTTCAGGGTCAGTCTGGGTATATAGCAAGACCCCCATCTCCAAGAAGATAAAAAGTTCTTTTTTTCATGAGGTTTGTCCACCACCCCGAAATAAAATTCAGTCTGTATTCCTAAAATTTAGATACATGCAGAAAATTTGTAATTTTATAACTTTGATCACAGTTTCCAGGGGACACAGATTATAGGACAGAGTGTGGTGGCACATAGCTATATTCTGAGCATCTGGGACGCTGAGCAAAGAGAATAGTTCCAGGCCAGCTTGGGCTGCACAGCGAGACCCTGTCTAGACATACCAAAATCACTCTGGAGGCAGAGGCAGTAGGTAGATCCCTGAGTCCTAGTAGGCCAGTCTGATCTACATAGTTGGAGCTCCAGACCCTTCCTCAAGACAACCAAATAGCAACTGAATACGTTATTCCATATGTCATCAGGACCCATCTGGTTTATGTATCAAACTTTGGCAACAGACCAGTCTTAGAAGTCGTGGAGACTCCTGGGAACAGGGCATTTTGGGAAAGTTCTGTGACTGTTTTAGAGTCAAGCTGAAACCACTGACACTCAGACATAGGAACATTCTGAGCTGGCCACTTCCAGGAAGTAGCATGCATGCTCACCTGCCCACACTGAGCTAGGTGACTTCCAGGAAGTAGCGTGCATGCTCACCTGCCCACACTGAGCTAGGTGACTTCCAGGAAGTAGCGTGCATGCTCACCTTGCCCGTTTGAAGGGCTGCTGTTTCTAGCCCAAGGATTTCAGGGCTGCTCTTGGCAACCAAACTTGTACAGTTGGAGTCAGTGTGAGTTTCAGTACTCAGCAGTGGGCTGTTCAGCCTTTGTAATTGCCCTTGGCTCTGATGTCAGGAGAGCATTCTCAGGTCCCCAGAGCTGAAGCTAACTGCAATGTGCCTGATACCAGGTACTTAGCCCATTTTTCTCTCCACAGGAGGAATGAAGCAGGAGGCTGCACAGGCTGCCTGTGGAGCTCCATTCTGCTTTAACCTGTAGGGTTCAGCAGTTGACTACCCAGGGAAAGCACTCGGGTAATTCTTGGGTGCTAGATGGATTTACAGAGTCAAAGTGTCAATCCCCCTGAGTTGATTTAAGTCAGCTGTAAAGAGAACCAAAGGGCTGGATTTGATGGTACATTTGGGAGACCAAGTGATCCTTAGTTAGAGACCACGTGGGGCTGTAATCTGGAGACTGGGAAAAACAACAGAAGCTGTTTCACCCTTCCTGGATTCTAGTAATTCCCAGGAAATACTTGTTTTCTCGGCTTTTGCACAAAGTCACTCCATAGCCCAGGCTTTGAACACTGTCTAGGTGGGACTGTTGGCTATGCTGGGACACAGGTCATTTTTAAGACATCTAGAAACTAGGGCCTTCTGCTACCCAGGGCCAGCCAGGCCTGGGGAAGTGCTCGTCTTCCCCAGGAAGGTTAAGCAAGTTAGGAGTAGTCCATGGCTGGAGAGAGGCTCAGTGATTAGGGACATTTAACTGCTGAGAGGACCTGGCTTCTGTCTCAGCCCTCACGTGCTTGCTCATATTCAGGTCCTCTTCTGCCCTCCCTCCCAGCACCAGGCACAGATATAGTATGTATACACAAATTCAGGCAAACACACACACACACCTCTACTGCAAACTTTAATCATCTGAGATTTCAGAAAACACATGTACCTGCCTTCCCACAGGCTGGCTGGGCTCTATCAGCTTCTGAGAGCACAGGCTACCAGTTGTCACATGAAGAATAAGAATGCATGTGAGAAAGCAATACATACCTCAGGCTTGGCATTGGGCCTGGGGTGGTGGGTGCTGTGGCCATTTTTATGTGGCTCCTGGCTAAAGCTGCTCCATACCTTGCAGTCACCTAGCCACAGAAGCTGGGACCCCTCCTTCATCCCAACATGGTTCTGAACCTTCACTCTATCAAAAGTGGTGCAGGACCCCAGAAATAGAACGAGTTTGTGCTCTAAATGAGGCCAGAGCCTCTGGGGTCTCATCTGTAGTGATGAGATGGGATAAGGCAGTGGTGACACTGCCTTAGCCTGATGGAGCAGTGCATTGAAACAAGTGCACGCTGTAGGAGAAATGTCTCCCTTTAAGAAGTTCCCCTGGAGCTGGGAATGGCTCGGAGTTAGAGCACATTGCTCTTGAAGAGGACCTACAAGACCCTCTTCTGGCTTCCACAGGTGCATGCACACATCTGGCCTAGAATCACAGACACACATAGACAAAAGTAAATGTTAAAAGTGGAACTTTTCCCTGGCTGGGCTGGGGGAACGGCTGTGTGTGAGGATCAGAATTGGGAGGCCTACTATGCACATAAAGACCTGTAATCGCATTACTTAAGAGAGGGAGACGGGCCTGCCTGTGGCCATGCATGCCTTTAATCTCAGCACTTGGGAGGCAGAGGCAGGTGGGTTTTGTAGCACATGCCTGGCTAGTCAGGGCTGTACAGTCTGGGAAAAAAAAAAAACATAAAAAAAAAAGAGAGAAGCCGGGCGTGGTGGCGCACGCCTTTAATCCCAGCACTCGGGAGGCAGAGGCAGGCGGATTTCTCCGCCTTTAATCCCAGCACTCGGGAGGCAGAGGCAGGCGGATTTCTGAGTTCGAGGCCAGCCTGGTCTACAAAGTGAGTTCCAGGACAGCCAGGGCTACACAGAGAAACCCTGTCTCAAAAAACCAAAAAAAAAAAAAAAAAAAAAAAAAAAAAAAACAAAAGCCGGGCGTGGTGGCGCACGCCTTTAATCCCAGCACTCGGGAGGCAGAGGCAGGCGGATTTCTGAGTTCGAGGCCAGCCTGGTCTACAAAGTGAGTTCCAGGACAGCCAGGGCTACACAGAGAAACCCTGTCTCAAAAAACCAAAAAAAAAAAAAAAAAAAAAAAAAAAAAAAAGAGAGAGAGAGAGAAAAGAAAGAAAGAAAGAAAGAAAGAAAGAAAGAAAGAAAGAAAGAAAGGACCGCTGAAGCAAACTGGCCAGCTAGACTAACTGAATTTATGAGCTCTGTAGAGGTTCTGAGAGACCATGCTTCGCATGTAGCCAGCTCCCACTGTCGGAGGAGAATGTATGACTTTGTTACATCACCTTTATGAGGTTCAAGAGCAGCCAAAGGATCTGTTCTTCCTCCTCTCTGCTTCAGAGGACCAATAAAACAAAACCAAGCGAAAGAAACAAGACCCCACCAAGCAGCCAAACAAACACAGAAGGCATGTAACTTCTCTGGTGATAAGGTGCGCGTTGTCATGGATGGTGCCCAAAGCCTTATGCTTGTGCCCTAACACCAAGCTACACCCTCATCCCCAGGAACCATTACTGTCCCCATTTTACAGATGAGGGGACCTGGACACAAGGAGGTTGACATTGCTTTTACACAGCTAGGAAGTGGGTTCAAGTTTTGACCTGGATAGTTCAGATGCTGCAAACCATAGCTCTTTCCACGATAGAGCAAATTTATGTAATTTGTCAAACTATAAAATTGTAATATTTTATGAGAAATTAAAAATAGCTTAAAAGGATTATTTGGGAAAAAGTAAAAGACTTTACATTTGTAAAAAACTGGATTTTGAAAAAGGTCACATCTCTATAAGTTGGAGGCTGTAGTCTAAAAATTAAGAATAGAACATTCCCATTGAGGTCCAGAGAAAGGACCCAGATTCAAGTGGCCAAAGGAATTTGACTTTAGAAATATAGGTGGAAGCCAATAGATCGGGCACTTGGCCTCTGCCTTGCTGTCTATGCAGGCACCAACCAGCTAGCAGCCTTGTTTCCATTTCCCTCTATAAGTCTAATATTTCTCCCTCAGGAAATGTGAAGTGCAAATATCATTAGCTCACCCACGCATATCCCAAACAACCAAAGTCAGCAACGTTGCACCATTCAGGCTGATAGACCCGCTGCCATTCCTTAAATGCTATCTTCTGTTATTTGAGACAGGGTCTCTCAATAAGTCAGTATAGCCTGGAACTCTGTAGTTCTGCCTGGCCTTGAACTCAAAGCAGTCCTCCTGCCTCAGCCTCCTAAGTGCTTATAGGATTATAGGAGTGAGTCACCATGCCTGACTATTAAATGCCTTCATCCTAATAGCTATAAGAAGTGGTTACTTTCCTTAAGGTAGGTGTGTGTGTGTGTGTGTGTGTGTGTGAGAGAGAGAGAGAGGAGAGAGAGAGAGAGAGAGAGAGAGAGCGCTTCTCCATCTGGAGCCTGATGGGGCCATTCTCATTTAAACCATCATAGGGTGGTCCTCTCCTTCCACCTTTACAAGGGCTCTGGGGATGGAACTCAGGCAACAGGCTTGGGCAGCAAGTACTTTATCAGCTGAGCTATCTCATTAGCTCTGTGGCTGAGATGTTTCATGTCTACACAATGGATAATGGGACCAGCGCTCAACTGTACAAATATAACAGGTTTGCTTCTTGGTAAGTGCAAAATCAAAGCAAATATAGCCAAGACACAGAGTGGAGAAAGACTGATGACCTGTAGCAGACAAGGTGGCACATACCTCAGCAGATCAGAGCATCAGGAGTTCAAAGTTAGTTTGTGGTACACTTCTTCTAGGCCAGTTTGGAATCCATGAGATCTTGTCTTGAAAACAGTATTGCCTGCCGCAGGCAGGAAGCACTGGGGTTATTTCCAAAGCAACGCCCTCTCCTTGAACAAGGGAAGAATGAGGATTTTATCCAGAGATAAAATTTGTCTAGGAGTTGACTTATTTCTAAGAATGACCAGTTAGTTCCTGGTCATGTTCTTTTATTTTGTAACAGGATTTATTTACTCTGTAGCCTTGGAGCCTGGAGCTCCATATGTAGACCAGCCAGGCCTTGAACTGATAACAGATCCATCTGCCTCTGCCTTCCAAGCACTGACATTAGAGTGTAAGTGTCCACTCCCATGGATGCTTTGAAGGAGTTCCCAGCCAGGTGTGGTGGCACACACCTCATCCCAGCACTTCAGAAGCAGAAAAGGTGATCTTTGTGACTTTGAGGCCAGCCTGGTCTATAAATTGAGTCCAGAATTTGTTACACAGAGAGCCCTTGTCTCAAAAAACAAACAAAACAAAAGTCTCCCAAAACAAAAAACCAAAGCAAAACAAAAAATCCCTTCATTCACTATTTTGTTATAATGAGAGTCAGACTCTAGAGTCCATGTGCTTTCTTTAGTAGAGTGAGTTCTTCACGATTCTATTTCCCCCTGCCATTAATAATTCCTTGATAACAATTACATCGACATTGCTCTAGCCTCATAAATTTCCTTGCCATTTAAAATTTTCTTCCTTGGGTGGCTCCACCGCAGAGATAGACCCTCAACACACTGCCTCTTTCCCATTACTTTAAATGATTAGGAGCCAACCCAGCAACCTCTTTTCTGGGATCTGCTCAGCATGAAGGCAAATGACTGTATTCCCAGCCCAAAGGAGGCTGATGCTGTCATATTGGATATTCCTGGCGAGTACGCGGTCTCAGGTAGGAGCACAAGCACGGAGTGGCGAGGCCTGAGGGCCGGCGGGTTTTCTCTTCAATTCTCTACATTGAGGCTGTTTCTACCACCTCTCTATGAGGATAAAAACTTCATGGCTTTTGTTTGTTTGTTTTGTTTTGCCAGATCGGGTTTCTCTCTGTAACTCAGACTCTCCAGGAACTCGCTTTGTAGACCGGACTAGGCTGAAATTCAGAGATCCACCTGCCTCGGCCACCCGAGTGCGGGGATTAAAGGCGTGCGCCACCATGTCCAGCTACACCCCAGTTTTATATCACCAAATTTCGCATTTAAAAGCCAACACCAGGTCCGACCAAGGACTAGTTGACAGTATCAGGGAAAAATGCAGGACGTCCCACACTCCGGCCCACGCCACGCCCTCTCCCTGGCCCCCGCCCCGCCCCCCGCCCGCGTTCCCGTTAGTTCCTGCTCTGACGCCCCGCCTTCCTGCGGCTGCGCACTGACGCGTCCCGGGTCGCGCCGGCCCAAGATGGCGTGGTCCGCGTCCGTGCGCGGGCTAGCGCAGCGGGTGAGTGGGCCGCGGGCGGGAGGGCTGGGGCGCCATCCGGTGTCCGCTCACTCCCCGCCTCTCCGCAGGTGCTGGCCTGCAACCGGGAGCTGCCTGGCGCCTGGCGCACCCTGCACACCTCCGCGGTCTGCGCCAAGGTGAGTGCGGCGGCCGGGTCTGGGGGCCGCGAGGGCGGCTGGGCTGGGTCTCCCTGTGACCGCACCTCCGCTCCTAGAACCGGGCGGCGCGAGTCCGCGTGGCCAAGGGGAACAAGCCGGTGAGCTACGAGGAGGCGCACGCCCCGCACTACATCGCACACCGAAAGGGCTGGCTGTCGCTGCACACAGGTGAGGGCGCCTGGGAAGGACTGCCACCCTGGTGGCACGGGCCACTCTTGAGCGTACTCTTCAAGGCAAAGAGCCGAACTTTTGGGTGGGAGGCCGGGCGTGACGGCGAACGCGCTCGGGAGGCCGATCTTGAGTTTAAGGCCAGGTAAGGTTACTTAGTGAGACCCTGTCACATTTAGTTAGGGGACTGGAAAGATTGCTAAAGTGCTGTGCCGCTCTAGCATGAGGGTGCAGCCTAGCTCCTAAATGAGCACTTAGTGGGCCTCGAACCACAGCTCGAGGGGTGTGAGGGTGAAGGAGATATTTGGTCCTTGGGGGGGTCACTGGCCAGCCAGTCTTGGAAGAGCAGCTGTTTTGCCAAAAAATAAACGAGCAGCAAATAGCGATAGAGGAAACACATTGGCTGTTAACCCCTGGTCTTCTCCATGCGTCTGTCAAGGGAGCAAGCCTGCACACACACTGTACACCTTACCAACAACAGAACATATGAGTGACGGGCATAATCAGATGTTGAAAGAAAGGAATTCTCGCATATTGAAAGAAGTTTGAATATTTCTTGCTAAAGTCTCATTTGAGCCTCCATAGAACAGTATTTGCATGCTTACAATCAAGGTTTGACAGTGCTTTGGCAAGCCATAATTTGCAGATGTGTAATAGTCTGGAGGCGATGCGGTAGTGAGGTCTACATAGAGTCCTAGACCTGGAAGAGTGTGCCCTATATAATGTGGTGTTCACCAAAGTACAAAACTGCAGGAATGTGCTACAGTCATCATGGCTCACAGAACCCGTATTTTTAGGCTTTTATTGTTTTCTCCCCCTACTTCCAATTTTGTATTTTTCTTGTTCATTTCCATTTCAGTATGCATGGTGTGTGTGTATACGTATGGACGTGTTGTTTGTCTGAGTTAGTTCTCTCCTACCATATAGGGCCCGGGATCAAGCAAGCGCTCTTGCCTTCTGAACCATCTTTAAGAGAGTGTGGCAGTGCACCTCAGGCTGCCCTGGAACTCTCATTTTTCTCAGTGCTGCGAGGATAAGTGTGCACCACGTCACCCGCCTGTCTCAGTGATGCTGGAATTATTGTCCATCCACATTTAAATATGCATGCTCACGTGTGAGTGCAGGTGTCCGTGTATGACTGCCTTAGGCCAGTCCTTGCCTTCATCTTGCTTGAAACAGGGTCTCTTTCTTGTCACCACCTTTGTGTGCCAGGGTAGTTGGCATACAAACGTCTGGAGATTGTCCTGCCTCTGGCTGCATCTCACAGTAGGAGCATGGGGGTTGCAGATGCTGTTGCCCACTGTCGTGAGTTCTGGGCATCCAGGTTCAGGCCCTTCTCATGTTTGGAGACAGTACACCCACCCCGCTATCTGCTCAACCCCTCAACCCTTGCATATTCTTACAATTTATTTGATTAAAATTTATCTGTTACCTCCAAGTCATTCAAGGTCATTCAGGGAGGTGGGCAGAATAAGGTCCACAGCCCCCAGCTGAGGTAGAACAAGCTTATATTGTAAAATGTGCCCTTTTGGAAGTTTAGAGCCGTATTTCAATCGTTACTGTGCCTTTGTGTTGGGGACGTGGCACTTTGTGTGGTCCTGGGATGCTGTCCAGTGTCTGTGAGCTCAAGAAGACTGACCTGCTTATGGAGAAAGTTTTGTTAATCTTTCCTTGGGCCTGAGTTATGACTCATATTAATGAGTCAGCCTTATACATTAGCAGTGCCTTTAAAGAGAAGGACATCTCTCTGTCATCTCCACCTGTCATCTTGTGGCTGACTGGTGTGTGCCCCTGCTTCTGGCTTTTGTGTGAGTGTGCGAGGAGCTGAGGACTGAGGGTTGTATGAGATGACTTCATGGGTGAGTGCAGGAGGACTCAAAGGCAGCTACAACACGGGAAGCAAATCTGGCTTCCAAGGTGTGCTTCGGGGTTGAACCAAGATTGGCAGACGTTTACACCTGCTAAGCCATCTCGCCATCCCTGCGCTTTGGATTTTAGAATGTTTTCCTATTCTGTTAGAGTGCCCGGGCCTGTTCCATGTCAGGTCTGGAGTCTGCACAGCTCCCTTGGCTGACGCTTGTGTGGTGTCCTCTTTAGGTAACCTGGATGGAGAAGATCATGCTGCAGAGAGAACCCTGGAGGATGTTTTCCTTCGAAAGTTTATGATGGGCACCTTTCCCGGCTGCCTGGCTGACCAGATTGTTCTAAAGCGCCGGGCCAACCAAGTGGACATCTGTGCCCTGGTCCTCAGGCAGCTGCCTGCACACAAATTCTACTTCCTTGTGGGCTACAGTGAGACTCTGTTGTCACACTTTTACAAGTGTCCTGTGCGACTCCACCTGCAAACTGTGCCCTCCAAGGTTGTGTACAAGTACATATAAAAAGTGTGCTTTTCTCCAGCAGAGCCTGCAAGGCCACAGAGGTGGAGACCAAATGCCTGCTCTCTGAGGTGGAGGCGTCAGCTCCAAGCTGCTGTTGAATAAAACCCTGATCATGTTTTGTCCCTCTCGGTCTCTCTTTTTTTTTTTTTTTTTTTTTTTGCTTTTCAAGACAGGGTTTCTCTCTATAGCCCTGGCTGTCCTGGAACTCACTTTGTAGACTAGGCTGGCCTCGAACTGAACTCAGAAATCCACCTGCCTCTGCCTCCCGAGTGCTGGGATTAAAGGCATGCCCTACCACTGCCCGGCCCCTCTCAGTCTCTTTTAAAGATTTTATTTTTAATTATGTGTGAGTGGGTGTGTCTGTGGGTGGGTCTGTGTGTGTGTGTGCACATGAGTAGAAGGCATTGGATATTCCTGGAGCTGGAGTTACAGGTTTGTAAATGAGTTAAACATTCAACAGGAAATCAATGGTGGAAATACCTTAAGAAAATGGGGAGGTGGGGGGTGGGGAGCTGGGCAGTGGTGGTGCACACCTTTAATCCCAGCACTCAGGAGGCAGAGGCAGGTGGATTTCTGAGTTCAAGGCCAGCCTGGACTATAGAGTGATTTCTAGAACAGCCAGGGCTACACAGAGAAATCCTGTCTTGAAAAAACAAACAAACAAAAAAAGGAAATGGGTGCTGGAGAGCTGGCTCAGCCGTTAAGAGCACTTACTGCTCTTCCAGAGGTCCTGAGTTCAATTCTCAGCAACCACATGGTGGCTCACAACCATCTGTAATGGGATCTGATGCCCTTTTCTGGTGTGTCTGAGGACAGTTAGAGTGTACTCATATAAAATAAGTCAATCTTTAAAAAAAGGAAAAATAGGAAGTGCTGAGCCTGGCCCTGCAGTGCTGTACAGGTAGGGGGGGACTGCACTTTGAGGCTGGCCTAGGTTAAGTAGCAAGTTCCAGGCTGTACAGCAAGGCTCTATCAGAAAAATCAACAAAATATTGGTCAGTACTTATTACACAAGGGCTGAATTGATGGCTCGCCATTAAGAGCATTTGTTGCTTTTTTATTAAGGACCAGGGTTCAGTTCCCACCACTCACAAGGCACCTCACAATCATCTGTAACTAGTTCCAGGGAATCCAGTGCCCCCTCTGGCCTCTGCAGGTACTTTGTCACATGGTAAATAAACATACACATAGGTAAAACACAAAGCTTTAAAAATTTAAGGATAAGACAGGATACTATGAATAATTTATATCAACATTTTTCAGCACAGATAAAACAGGGTAATTCCTGCCACGGACTGGACTCAGTTGGTCCTTCAACTTGTGGGGGGACCAGGATACCCATTCAGGTGAGCAAGGAGTTGGAGGATGACAAAATAGACACGGACACCAGAGAGAGAGTGCTGTATCTGATTGTAATTTCTCAAAGGGAACGCCAGACTTACAATACAGAAGAAAAACAAGAAAGCTAGGCGATATTTCAGCCAAGGTACATTGAGATGCATAATGGTTCTTTACACAAAACAAAGAGAATGCATACAATAAAAAGCTGACAGGAGCCAGGCAGTGTTTACAACGGAGATAGGAATAGCCCTATCTAAAGTCAGCTATTCACAGGAGCCAGGTGAAAGGTCTGATGCAATGTTAGTGAATTGTTAAACCCACCAGCTGGGGTCCCTTAGTAAATACCTACTTAGGCTGTTCCTCTGGGCCTAGTGAAAAATATGCACCAGGGAGTCCCGTTCTACTAACCCTTTCACAAATAATACAACACTTCCCCCTAAAACCACAACCCACCTGCTTACTACTCTTATGTAATGTAGGCTGCCATTCACTTCTGCAGTGGGAATTCTAAGTTTACTATTTTGAACTAGCTCCTATCCGGCAAACTGAGATGTCTGATTACTGACTGTCAACACTGGGGCATTCCGTCTGGATGAATAACATTCTTACGTAATTCCAAGCCCAGGACTGCCTAGGACATTGGTGAAGGCCAGGAAGTAAAGTTCAATTTGATTTAGGTATTAGTAAAATCATTTCTTAGAGGCACCTACAATAAAACAATACTGAAAGAAAGCACACGGATCCATTCACCGACTAACGCAGGGACAGGTTTGGAGCATCTGTGCCAAGATTCCAGGAGACTGAGTTTCCTTGACTATCCAAGCTTTTGGCCTTGTCACGCAGTCTTTACTGGAGTGGGTGTGGCAATTTCCCTAAAAGGCAGAATATCCAAATACAAGATAGAGACTCAAAACCAAACATGTCTATGATAAAAAATTTAAAGTATCTTAAGACATTTGTATTTTACACATTCGTTTTGCCTGTGTGCATTGGAATAAGTGTGTTCTTGTTGGGGGAAATGACACTATTAGGCCCCAAGTGGAGGCTTTCTGGGAGCTGCTGATCTTCAGTCGAACTTGGAAGCCTGAAGAGAGATGGGTCTGATGTCAGTGAAGGAATGCAACAGGATAGGTGGTGTGCTTGTCCATAGTGACACTACTAGGAGGTATGTCCTTTTTAGAATAGGTGTGTTCTTGTTGGAGGAAGTGTGTCACTATGGGAGTGGACTTTGGGGTCCTATGCTCCAGCTCCACTCAGTGTGGAAGAGACCTTCCTCTTGGCTGTCTGCAGAAGAGCCAGTCAAGAACTCTCAGGTTCTTTTCCAGCAGCCTATATGCCTGGACGCTGCCATGCTTCCTGCCATCATGATAATGGACTGACCCTCTGAAACTAGCCAGCTCCAAGTAAATGTTTGCCTTTATAAAAGTTGCCTTGGTCGTGGTGTCTCCTCACAGCATTGAAGCCCTAAGGCACAGTCTCAAAACTCTATTATTAATATGCAGGACATTATGGATTTACACATTTTCAGTAGCATTTATAGAACCACCTCTGGTAACAAATACAGTAATTATGAGTAATCATACGATTCAGAGTATACAGTGCTTATCTTGAATCCTTTCTGGCTAAAACCAGGCTGCTTCTGTGATAAGATGTTGAACAAATATCTACAAAACACTGTAATCTGCCCATGCTTTCTTGAAGAACTTTATAAACACACATACAAAAGTGAGGTGGCTCACATTGTGTGTTCAATTGCTTCTCCAGGCAGGGAGTTAACCCACAGTCCTGATCAGGACTAGGCCAGGAATCAACTAAAAGGCACCTGTGAGGGATTTTCTTGATCATATTACTTGAAGTGGGGAGACCCCCACCCCCAAATGTGGGTGGCACCTTTCTGTGGCAATCCAGATAGGAGTGAGAAGAAGGACACTTGGCTGATTGCCTATTTGCCCTCATTCTCATTGGCAAGCACACCTACCCTGTTGCGTTCCGTCACTGATACTGGACCCATTTCTTCAGGCTTCTAAGGGTGAACGAAGATCAGCAGCTCCCAGAAAGCCTCCACTTGGGGCCTCTGCCCACATTGTAACTACCAAGGCATGTCCTCATGGACTGAGCTACCAAGGCATGTCCTCATGGACTGAGCTACCAAGGCATGTCCTCATGGACTGAGCTACCAAGGCATGTCCTCATGGACTGAGCTACCAAGGCATGTCCTCATGGACTGAGCTACCAAGGCATGTCCTCATGGACTGAGCAGCTACTAGATCCTTGGCCTTTCTGGTGTGAGGCAGCCATTGTTGGACCTCCCAGACCACACTGAATTAATCCAATCGAGATTTGTTCTAGGGGTTCTGCTCCTCTAGAAAACTCCGGCTAATAAATACAAGGATGTTTCCCGATACTTCTACACAGTCTTTGGGATGTTGGTGCAAAGAGATGCACAGCTAATACTGTACACCATAGGTGCCCACTGAGTGGTTTCAGGGGAGTCAAACATGGATTTGAATTCATAATAAACTGATGTGGGAATTCAAAATTCCTTTCTTTGCTAAGAGAGATGTACAAGAGGGGAGATGATCAATATGGTGAGTTTATGCTGAGGATGACACTGCTGTAGATCGGCAGAAGGACAAGCTAAACTGAAACCTGGAAGCACTCGGTAGTAATAAAGAAGGAAGTCCTGATGTGGGCATAACTTTTAGTTTCTTGTTTTTCCTGTTGGTGGCTGATTGGTATTTGGTTTTTGGGTTTTTTTGTTTTTGTTTTTTTTCCCCCGAGACAGGGTGTCTTAGTTAGGGTTTTAGTGCTGTGAACAGACACCATGACCAAGGCAAGTCTTATAAAAATCAACATTTACTTGGGGCTGGCTTACAGGTTCAGAGGTTCAGTCCATTATCACCAAGGTGTGCAGGCTTCCCCAGCCTGAAGCAGGCTTTGACCTTGCTTCCACTAAGAAGGAGATTACCTATGGTGGAGCCTCCCGACCTAGATGGCTCTATTGTTCTGTCACCTGCCATTGCTCTCCTCCAAGACACTGCTACCTGCTGAGAGGCCCGTGAGATATTCCAGAGGCACGTCTTATCCTGCAAGTCACCTGCAGGCTGGCTCCAGACACCAAGAATGGACTGGTGGGGGTGGGGTGGGAGGGCTTCCCCCTTTATAAGCACAGTTTCTGAGTAAAATCTTGGGCCTTGATCAGTACCTTTGTCTTGACTCCATTTTCTCTCTCGACCGTCTAGTTTCTCTCTTTTCAGCCCCAGCCTGCCTCCTTGTAAGTTGCAGACCGGCATACAACAAAGGTGGGAGCATGGCAGTCTCCAGGCAGGCATGGCACAGGCAGAGCTAAGAGTTCTATGTCTTCATCCAAAGGCTGCTAGTGGAAGACTGACTTCCAGGCAACTGGGGTGAGAGTCTTAAGCCCACACCCACAGTGACACACCTATTCCAACCAGGCCACATGTCCCGATGGTGCCACTACCTGGTCCAAGAATATACAAACCATCACACAGGGTTTCTCTGTGTAGTCCTGGAACTCACTCTGTAGACCAGGCTGGCCTCAAACTCAGAAATCTGCCTGCCTCTGCCTCCCGAGTGCTGGGATTAAAGGCGTGCACCACCACCGCCTGGCTCTGATTGTGTTTTATATTGTTTTTTATTTTAAGCGTATGGGTGTTTTTGCCCCTATGCTTGTCTGTGCACTGTTGTAATTTCCAACCCCAATAAAAATACACAATCCAATTATTATAATTATAAGCTATATGCCTAGATTGGACAGATCTAGCACTGTACCATATGAGTTTTCAGTTCCCACAGAGGCCAGAGGAGGGCATTGGATCCCCTGGAACTGGAGTTAGAAGTGATTGTGAGCTGCCATGCGGGTGCTGGGAATTGAACCTGGGTCCTCTTGAAAGAGCAGTTAGCATTCTTTGCCAGGCAGCCCTCTCTTCAGCCCTGCGTTTTTTCCCCATGGGAATATGGGTGCCTTACCATTGTCCACAGTGCTGAAGATGTTTGTCCTTCCATCAACCATTAATGGTGTATAAATCCTCAGGGAGGAATAGGATGCCACAAGCTCCTACTTCTTCCCATGATGGTGTTGATAGGCCCAACCGCCAGTTCCGCGGGCTTAGGAGGGCAGCAGTCAGCCCAAGCTCTGTGCTGGGATCAGCGTCTTTCCTTCTGTTCTTACCTTCTTCCTTTCTCTTCTTTTCTTTAGTGGCTGGCGTTCTCTGAGCCGTGGAGGGAGAGGAGCAGATGCTCCATTTATGGCTAAGTTTTGGCCCATCCTTTATTCCAGAACTTTGACCAGGTTTGACCAGCTATGACCAGTCTCTGCAGCCTCTGTTGAGTGCTGCAAAGTACAAACAACCCAGCTTCTCGGACCCAGGGTGATATCTCTGATCTCTGGGACAGATGTAAACTTTCAGAAGGATGTTTAACGACATGTCCAAATTCTGCAGTAACCTCTCATGCCAAGAAATCCACTCAACTGCCCATGGTGTCCAATTGTATACTTGATTTTTTTTTTTTTCCTAGTTTTCAGTCAGGAAGCCCAAGAATTCCATGGCTGTGGCATTGTCCCCAACTCACATACACACTGGCTCAGGACTTCTCACTAGGGCTCTTCAGCTCCCACAATGCCCTACTGACAAACTCGGGTCTCCACGGATGCTACTGTTGCTCTCAGGGTTTATTCAAATGGTTTTTGATCATTGCAGATCAAGGCAGAGCGTTCCTCCACTAACATGGATGAATTATGGAAGTACTGGCAGGACTTAGTGAGTTCATGCTTAAAAAATAATTGTAAAATTCTAATTTTAGTTATGAATATGTTTGTATGTGGCTAGTCTATGTGCAGGTGCCTGAAGAAGCGTCGACCCCTGGAACGGGTTTCAGGCAGTGGGAAGTGAGTGGTAAAAGCTCCTACCAGCCTCGCACGTGGAAGCATTTCTGAATCAGCAGAGCCAGCTAGGGCCTTTACTGTTTTGGGTTTTTAGCCATGTCCTTCCCCGGGGAGACCCTGTGACCCTCTCATTCTCCCTAGATGCTGACACCACAGGATTTGCAGGATTTCATCAGGCTCTGCCCAGGAAGTCTCTATTCCCAGTTTCCAAATGAGCTGCCTGTGTGGGGCAATGGGCTGCACACAAACACCCTGGTCTCCAGTTGAGCTGAGGTCTTGAACCCCGGTGGGATCCGGTGGGTGGGTGGTGATTTCCACCTACATGGGCGTTTGATCATGTCTTCAGGATCCCTGGCTCCTGTCAAAGTTACCGCCCCCACAGCCCCGCCCCACCCCACCCCCAGGAGAGGTGTGTGACTATCAGTCATGTAGAAACAGCACCAAGCCTTCTCACATGCAAATGTTTCCCCAAAACTCTCAGTTCAAGCCAGTGAGAGGTACCTGCTGTCGAACCCTGAATCACCCCCAAAACTGTATATAAATCCTATGCAGGGAATTAAAGGTGTGCGAGAACTACTCCTTCGTCTGAGTCTTTTGTTTCCAAGAGCTGTAACACTTGGAAAGAGATCTTCTCTCCCAAAGAGCCACCTGAGGTCCTCACTCTCATGGGCCCAGCCCCACCCGACTCAGTTCAGAGCAGCTCAGAGTTACCGTGAGACCTGGAAGGCGCGGCAGAGACTTCGTCTCCCTGCCTGCACTTGCTTTCCTTCGCTGGAACCCTCAAATCAGGCCTGGACAGAGATATCCATGGAAAACTTCTGGTACCCAGGCCCACATGCCTGAACGGTTCTGAGCAACCTATAGGTGGCGCTACTGCTCTTCTGGAAAAGCAAACTGCAGCTTTAGCAGACCTCTATTAACAATAGAGAGCTACTGGACTCTGAGGCTGTGTTCTGAGTTAAAACTGTTATCTCTTGGGGCTGGAGAGTTGGCTTGAAGGGTAAAGAGCAATTCCCAGAACTCACATGGAGGTTCACCACTATCTGCAACCCCACTTCTAGATTCAAGGGACAAGGAACCCTCCCCTGACCTCCACAGGCACCAGGCACAGAGACAGTGCTCAAACATCTGTATGGGCAAAACACTCATACTCTAAATAAAAGAGAAGGAAATTGTAAGGATGACAGCAACAGCAGGATCCACATGCCAGTGACATTCCAAGTGGTCGCAGCAAGACTGGCACTCCAGGTTCTGGAATGGGGGATCACCTTTCCTGGTTCCCTCGAGGTTTCTGCAGTTGGCTGGCTTTCTGCTGAATAACTTGCCCCAGGAGCCACCAGGAAAATCGGTTGTTACCAGACTTCCCTGAGACTGTTAGGGGATGACAGTAATCAGCTGTGCCAGGACAGACAAAACAAACAAACAAACAAACAAACAAACAACAACAACTGGAACTTAAACCCTTCAAGTATCTGCAAAGTCCACCTGAAACTGGGATAAAGTCAGCGTTTGACACCGAGTGAGCGTTTGTTTTAGAATGGCGGCCTCTAGGGAGAGGAGGAAATGAGCTGATTTGGTGATCTGAGAGGATGATAGTGGCTCCTGAGCCCGTTCAGTGACAGCACTAAAGCCACTGAGGGTGGGGCATGCATGCTTTTCCCCCTTCACACTGACCTGAAGAGGAAACTTCTAGTTTCTTTGGACAGTCACTTGTGTTAAATGATGTTTTGCTGGGGCACACAGGTAAAAGGATGCTTTGCTAAAGCAAACGGGAACAGACGCCAGATGTTTAGAAAGAATATAATTATGACCCCATAGACAGTGGCAGCTTGAGTATCGGTTGGCTTTGCTTCGCCTCGGAAGTCTTTGTTGAGTATAAGCTCATATTGGTTCATCTTATATTACACTGCTTAGCTTGTGGTGACATCAAAGAGACACTCACTAAAGAACTTCTTGTGAGGTTTCGGTGGCTTCTTGCTGTTTCTTAGGCAGATTGGCCAGCCTTGAGGTTTCTTCTGAATTGAACTGCCATTGCTGATTTGTGTGTGGTCTTTGCAGAGTGCACTGGAATGCAGCTGCTGATTTGTGTTTGGTGTTGGCTGGTAGACTGGACTAAGAACAATGCAGATTGAATTTGCTCCAAAGAACTGTTTCTAAACAGGTTCACTAGAGAGGTCCATTTCCCCTGTATCCTAATATCCTTTCTTTTTTTAAAATTTTTAATATTTTTTTATTACATATTTTCCTCAATTACATTTCCAATGCTATCCCAAAAGTCCCCCATAGCGCCCCCCACTTCCCTACCCACCCATTCCCATTCTTTTGGCCCTGGCGTTCCCCTGTACTGAGGCATATAAAGTTTGCAAGTCCAATGGGCCTCTCTTTCCAGTGATGGCCGACTAGGCCATCTTTTGTTACATATGCAGCTAGAGACAAGAGCTCCGGGGTACTGGTTAGTTCATAATGTTGTTCCTCCTATAGGGTTGCAGATCCCTTTATCTCCTTGGGTACTTTCTCTAGCTCCTCCATTGGGGGCCCTGTGATCCATCCAATAGCTGACTGTGAGCATCCACTTCTGTGTTTGCTAGGCCCCGACATAGTCTCACAAGAGACAGCTATATCTGGGTCCTTTCAGCAAAATCTTGCTAGTGTATGCAATGGTGTCAGCGTTTGGAAGCTGATTATGGGATGGATCCCTGGATATGGCAGTCTCTAAATGGTCCATCCTTTCATTACAGCTCCAAACTTTGTCTCTGTAACTCCTTCCCTGGGTGTTTTGTTCCCAGTTCTAAGAAGGGGCACAGTGTCCACACTTTGGTCTTCCTAATATCCTTTCTTTTCCACTAAGTCTGGTGGGCGGTGGGCTAGAGGGGAGGTTGAGCCCTTATTAAGGTAGGTTGTGAAAAGCATACGCCTACTCCTATATGGCTACACCGATACACCTTCACCTATACACCTGAGACATCAGATCTTGACTTCAGACTCCATCTTAGAGAACCTGACTTAAGGCTGAACTTGTTGATTTAACACCGGTTTCCAGATGACTCCCCAACAAGCCAGCGCCTGGCACCAGCTTCCAGGTTACAAGCCTGCCCCTGGCATTTCACTCTAACAATCACCAGTCAGGAGGAAAGCAGAAGTTAAGTTTATGGTTTGGCTTCCAGCACCAGCCAATTATGTTAAAGGACAACAAAAGTCCTTAATGGACCCCCAATCAGATTGTAGCAGTCTAGAAACCCCCTTGCTTGCTTACCATTGTCTATAAAATCTTGTCCTGCTGAGCTCGGGACATCACCTTCCTCCTCTGCTGAGTCAGAGACGGTGTGGCCCATGCTTGAGCTCAGCTCCTTGGCGGTCTTTTGGGGTTCGAAAATATGAAAAGGGCACAGCACATTGACACCTATGCGCTGGTACCTGTATGCCAACCAAGGAGTTATTTTGATGATTTTGTGAATTGCTTTTCCCTTCCTCTGTGTGTTTCTTTCCCATGTCATAAGCATGTCTTTATCCAAGCTAGAAAACTTGTCAATGACAGGGACCCTACAACTGATGATACCAAAGATCCCGATCCAGGAAGGTCTGCCCGTGTCAGAACATGAGTGGGTGGGGGGTGGGGGGATTGTCATTCCCTGTGCATTGCCCTTCAAGTAGCAGACCCCAAATAGTTACACATGTTAACATTTCTATTTAATAAAATGGAGAAGTCGTTTAGTAAAGGCCATATTTAGAAAGCGTTATAATACTAATCAGGTTAGCTACATGGGAACATTAGAGGGTAAAAGGCCACAGAAATCCAGACTGACAAGGGGAAGAAGCCAAGGCCTCCTCGAACAGCAGTTCAAGTGCACATTCATTTCCCAACTCCGAGTCAGCTGTGAGGTCTGCACCCTGCAGCAGAGACAAACCAACGAGCTTTGCTATTTCCCTGGACTCTGTTTGGCTTGCTCACCCGGCTCCATTCTCACGGGCTGGGCCAGACTACCCTCTTCTGCATGGCGGTGCTGATGTCCGAGCATCCCTCTTCCAGGAGCTGTCGCTGAGCTCCCCGCGTGGCTAGCTGAGATTCCATGTTTTTAATTCTGAGATCCATCTGGCTTATCATTGCTGTATCGTTGGTGTCTCTTAAATTTTCGATGTTGTTCTGATCTCTTGCTTGGATCTAAAGCAAAAAAAGTCCAAAAGTCCAAAATAGTTAACCCTCAGAGGATTACCTTACTCTTGTTCCTCTGGTCACGAGTCACCAGCTCCTGCGCTGTTGTATGTATGTTAAATAAGATGGCGGGATTTAAATTTTTATTACTAATGTCAATTACATTTAAAACATAAAGCCAGGTATGATGGTATGTGGAGACAGCGACAGGTAAATCTCTGTGAATTTGAGGCCAGTCGGGTCTATATAATGAACAAAACAAACCACTGCAACCTGATTAAAAACATATGTAGCAGAAGATGGCCTAATCGGCCATCATTGGGAAGAGAGGCCCCTTGGTCTTGCAAACTTTATATGCCCCAGTACAGGGGAACACCAGGGCCAAGAAGCGGGAGTGGGTGGGTAGGGGAGTGGGGGGAGGGTATGGGGGACTTTTGGGATAGCATTGGAAATGTAAATGAAGAAAATACCTAATTAAAAAAAACATTTAAAACATAAAGCACTGTATTGCTTTCCTTTGAATGGTGCTGGGGTTGACCCAGGCCCTCCGTGTGCTACCTCAGCCCGGAATCACTCTCAGGCTAGCCCGCAGGTCATTCCATAACTCACAGAACAGAAGAATCAATTAAAATTAAAAACATTTAACTATAACTAAAGAAATATTTAAAATATGTTTTAACTTTCATATAGAAGTTTTGCCTTAAAATTCAAACGATTGTCTACAATATTGTGGAAGAGCAATCTTTTGTCAGTTTGATGTTAACCTCGCCATCATACCTGGGAAGACCTCACTTGCGGAACTTAGTACCTCCATCAGACTGGCCTGTGGACGAGAATAGAAGGCATTTCCTTGGTTTTGATTGGTGTGGGAGGACCCAGCCCAGCCCACTGTGGGAGGGTCCACCCCGGCAGGCTGAGCGCTCAGGGGGGGATCCAGGCTTCGACAGTTTCTGCCCTGCTTGATGTGAGTTTCCTCCTCTCAGTGATGGTCTGTGAGAAGGACATGTAAGCCTATCATAAACCTTCCTTCCTGTCTTAGGGCTGCTATCGCTAGGATGAAGCACCGTGACATGAAGTAAGAGTGGAGGGAAGGACTTACGGGGCTGGCATTTCCACATCCTAGTGCGTCACTGAAGTAAGTCAGGCCAGGTACCTGGAGGTAGGAGCTGATGCAGAGGGCATGGAGGGTGCTGTTTGTTGGTTTGTTCGGCCTGTTTTCTTCTAGAACCCCAAACGACCAGTCCACCATGGGCTGGGCCCCCCCCCCCATCAATCACTAATTATGAAAGCCAGATCTCATGGAGGCATCTTCTTTCTGTTCAGATCACTTTAGCTCCCGTCAAGTTTAATACCATCCAGCACACCTCCCATTTGTTCTTAGTGCTTTATTTTAGCAATACAAACCACAATGACCGACACACACTGAAAACTTTAAAGAGAGGCAAATGACATTCAGAGATCTACCAAGCCAACTGCTGTTAGCCGAGGAGGAGATGCAAGGGATGTAATCCACATTACCAGTGTGCTGAAATGAATTTAAACCCGTCACGGACTCAAAAGCCAAGCAAGCAACCCGGCTCTCTGCAAACCGCCTGCCCTCCAGCCCTGCTCTGTCCCCTGCCTTCACACTACCCACCTCGCTCTCCCGCATCCAGCTTTTCAAGTGGAGCACTTCTTCTTCCAAGTTCTTCTGGTTCTCGAGCAGGTGTCCATACTTCTTCTGTTCTGTTTTGATCCCTATTAGCTCCTGCTCGATAAACTGAAGTTTTACGACCATGTGTAGGTATTTGTAATATGTAGTCTCCCAACTTTCTTTCAGATTGTGGAACTGTAGGAAAAAATAATATGGCTCTAAGGTGAAGAATGTGCACCAAGACTAGTCAGGTATAAAACCAATACATGTCTGCTGCCAGCTGGGAGGTAGTAGGTCACTTCTACTCTATAGCAGCCTCTTAGACTATTAGAATTATCCAGAAAAATAAAATCAAACCCAGCAGGAATGTCACAATTCTGCCCTTCATACTTTGCACACTTACACCTGAACGGCAGCTGTCACTTCCCAGGTCTGGTTTATTCTTTCCTTAATAACACAATCATAAGTCACATACTGACAGAAGTCCCTAGTGCTTTCTTCCTGAGTTTGGTGCCTGTAATTTCTAGGCAAGCTTTAAGGTTTTCAGTTGCTTGGATCTGGATGGACGAGTGCCTTTCCCCATGAAAGTCCTCAAAAAAATGAGACTGTAACAAACAGGTGTTAGAAGCAGAAGCATGGGTTCAGAAGTCGTGTTTTTCTCTGAATTGCAAACATTTTATTTTATTTTTTTTTTTCGAGACAAGGTTTCTCTGTATAGCCCTGGCTGTCCTGGAACTCACTTTGTAGACCAGGCTGGCCTGGAACTCAGAAATCCGCCTGCCTCTGCCTCCCGAGTGCTGGGATTAAAGGCGTGCACCACCACTGCCTGGCTTGTCTTTTGTCTTTTAAGACAGGGTCTCACTACGTAACTAACCCTCACTAGCCTGGAACTCTTTGTGTAGAGCAGTCTGACCTTGAACTCACAGAGATCCATTGCCTCTGCTTCCTGAGCTCTGGTTAAGAGTGGGCTAACAGGCTGGCACAGCTTGCCCATGAAGTTCTCAAGGGAGCAATACTTAGCAGCTTATCGCTATGATCACAATTTTCATTGATAAGTTTCTTGGACACTACAGGATGATTAGGGCTGAACTCGGGATGCGGATTTCTTCTACTGGACTGCCCTGTTGTCCTGTGACTCTTGGGTTGGGCTGCTTGTCTCTCGAGCGTTAGCTGCAGGGAGGTGACTGTAAGGAACTGCTGTCTGAGAAGGAGGTTTGGATTGGGAAGAGCATCTGCTTTGGCTCTAGCACAGGAACTGTGTAACATCTTCCGCCAAGCTGACACTGTGCTGGAGGGAGGCAGAGGCTTATAGGGCCCAGGAAGACAGGAACACACACAGGCTCAGGAAACTCAGGTTATGTAGTTGGCAAGGCCTTTCCCAGAGTTTTGAAGGCAATGATTGCTGGGGAGAGGGTACCCAGCTTGAAGGGTCTGCCTTCAAGCTGACAAGAACTCTTGGGGTGCAGCTCTCCTGAGTCCTCAATCATGCTGAGGATGGCTTTTTGGGTGATGCAGCTGCCTTCAATCAACCATGCCC
>NW_028227268.1:117748250-117940750 GCF_978045245.1 Mus caroli
CACAAATAAAATCACTCAAAATGCAATATTATGAAGTATGAAATGAGACATACAAATTCTGAGAAAAAGACCCAGGCACACACCATCATGACCGGATCAGGCAAAGCTTTGTGTTAGGACTTTAAGGCACAAACAGTTGAGCTGACTCCATGAACATAAAATGCCAGTGCACTTCAGAGACTGTTATGGAGTGCAAGGGTAAGCTGGTTAGAAGAATTCATATCCACGATATAAAGAGGGCCTCTACAAATACCAGTGAAAAGCTAATCCAATTTAAAACTATAGAAACAATCTAGTAGACCTTTCTCTGAAGGAGCTACACTAATGGCCCATAGGCTCAGGAGACCCTTGTGCTCCATTAATGGAACCCAAATGGGAACTCCCATGACCTACCCAGTGCTTCATGGAAACTTGGTTAAGTTAAACTTTGGAAAAAGCCACATGTGGGGGCTCACACCTTTAATCCCAGCCCCCCCCCCCGAGGCAGAGGCAGGTGGATTTCTGCAACTCTGAGGAAAGCCAGGGCTACAGAGTGAGACCCTGTCTCAAAACAGACACCCTATTAAAAGATGGAGCAGGTGTTGGCAAGAAAGTGGAGAAGTTAAGCGCCCCACTCAGGACTGGAGGTCAGACTGTGGCCACTGGAGAGGACATGCTGATGCTGGGAGCCTCAGACAGCAAGGACATGGCTATCACGTGACTCAGCAGTGTCCCAGGTCAGAAGCCAGGCACAGGAAATGAAGCAGTTTTGTGCAGAACTCTGGCCTGCACTGTCAGAGCAGTATCTGCGATCAAAATTCAAAGTGGGGACAAGCCAGAGGTCCATCAGTTGGTGAGCATATAAATAAAATGTACAGCTTATCCATATACCAGGACACTAGTCAGCAGTGGGAAGAGATGAAGTACTTACAGGTGTTAGAACTTAGGCTGAACAAGGGAAGGATTGTGTCCAGGAACCGGAGCCAGACACAAAGGCAGCTAGAGTGCAGACTGCGTGAGTCTCTCCACACAAACTGTTCACACAAACATCTCGACAGCAGTTAAGTGCACTTGGTTCTTAAGTCTCAGCATGCAAGCGCAATCACTAAGACATTTAGGACATATTTGGAACGTGAAAATACTAAAAGAAAATTGAGATGATATTTGAGTATCTGTGAATATACTCAACGTTACCGAATTTTACCATATACTTCAACTGTCTGACTTTCATGGTCACCTACATCCTGATAGTGCTGGTAGCAAACAGAACTGACACGGTGGGAGTGATTTTAATATTGTAACAGTGCGGTACACTGGTTGCTGTTAAGTCATCTGCCAGCATTGAGAGAAGCTGGACGATGGCTCAGTGGCTATGAGCCCTTGTTGCTCTTTCAGAGGACCCAGTCTTGGTACCAAGCATTCACATGATGGGTCACAACCATCTCTAACTCCAGGTCCAGGGGATCCTGTGCCCTTTTCTGGCCTCTGAGGACACTAGGTATATACACACACACACATATTATGTATGTATGTATATATGTGTATATATACCTACATATGTATGTATGTATACATACATACACACACACACACACACACACACACACATATATATATATGTATATATATATATATACATACACACACACATATATATGGTGCACAGAAAAACACCCACGCACATCAAATAAAATCAATCAATCTAAAAAAAGAAGAGAATCAGCACAATGCATTTTTTTTTTTCGAGACAGGGTTTCTCTGTATAGCCCTGGCTATCCTGGAACTCACTTTGTAGACCAGGCTGGCCTCGAACTCAGAAATCTGCCTGCCTCTGCCTCCTGAGTGCTGGGATTAAAGGCGTGCGCCACCACGCCCGGCTAGCACAATGCATCTTTAATAGAAAAATATACATTTTCATTGATATTAAGTCAGTGAAGTTGCTTTTTTGAAATCCTTGCTATATAGGCCAGTGAAGCAAAGCAAGAAATATTGAACCTATATATTACTGAAATTACCTCATGCCTTAGCATATTAATTGGAATATGCATATCAAATTGGCTGGTTTTTAAATCTCCAGGACCACCAAGCTCTCCGCCTTCATGTTTATTTAACTTCTTTCTTGTCTCCTCAAAGAGTTTCTTAAATCTGTAAAAATGTATAGAATTGGCCAATGAATGTTTTCAGAGTCAATATTTAATAATTTAAGTAGATAATATGCAACATCATACAAAAGGAACAAAACTGTAAGCTGTGAGAATCTCATTTGTCTCAACCTAAAATGAATCAAAAGTATTCTACTGAAATTATAATCTTTACATGGCACTGTGTATGTGAGTCTTGCCTACATGTATGTATGTGTACAGCATGCATGCTCATGCTCACGGAGGCCAAAGGTGGGTGGCAAATCTCCAGGACTGGAGCTACAGATGTTGTGAGCCACCATGTAGGTGCTGGGAATTGAACCTGGGTCTTCTGGAAGAAGAGCTACCAGCCTTAACTGCTGAGCCACCTCTCCAGCCTGAAATTAAAATCTTAACTTTTATATTTTTTGAAATTAAAATATAATACAGTTTTCCTCCTTTGCTTTTGCCACACCAACCCTTCCTATAAACACTTTTTTCCCCTCAAATTCATGGCCTCTATTATTTTAATTGTTGCTAAAAATACATGTTGTTGTTGTTGTTGTTGTTGTTGTTGTTGTGAGACAGGGTTTATTGTGTAGCTGTGGCTGTACTAGAATTAGCTCTGTAGACCAGGCTGGCCTCAAACCCACAGAAACCCACCTGCCTCTGGCTCCCAAGTGCTGGGATTATATGCACATGCTACTGCCACCATATATGTATATATATATATATATCTGTGCTGGCTAGTTTTTGTGTCAACTTCACGCAGGCTGGAGTTATCACAGAGAAAGGAGCTTCAGTTGAGGAAATGCCTCCATGAGATCCAACTGTAAGGCATTTTCTCAATTAGTGATCAAGGGTGAAAGGCCCCTTGTGGGTGGGACCATCTCTGGGCTGGTAGTCTTGGTTCTATAAGAGAGCAGGCTGAGCAAGCCAGGGGAAGCAAGCCAGTAAAGAACATCCCTCCATGGCCTCCGCATCAGCTCCTGCTTCCTGACCTGCTTGAGTTCCAGTCCTGACTTCCTTGGTGATGAACAGCAGCATGAAAGTGTAAGCCGAATAAACCCTTTCCTCCCCAACTTGCTTCTTGGTCATGATGTTTGTCCAGGAATAGAAACCCTGACTAAGACAATATATCTAAATTCATAAATACAACCTGCTCACTATATATCATGGTACTTATATGTATATGATTTCAAGGCAGACTGCTTGGTGTTGGATACCCACTTGGGAAAACTATTTCTTCCATTCTCAGAATTTCTTGGTTGCCTGTAGTTCTTGGTCTGGACTGGAGTACCCTGTAAGACTCCCCCCTTTCATAATGGCATGCCCATTAGTGGTTTCCTTGTTTAGGCAGTCGTGCTGATAAGACTTCATTTCTAGTAGACATACTCTTTCCTGCTTGGCTGCCTCTTACAGTCTTTTGCCCTGTTCTCTGAGCCTCAGGTGCAGGACTGTGTTAATAAGATGGATCAGTTGGGGCCGGAACCACATGATCACTGTTTTTTGCATTTCTATCAGTTGTGGGTTTTTTTTGTAATTATCTCTGAAGAGGTGTGAGAGCTACCCTTATTTGCAGGTATAAGGAGAAATGTTTAGAATGTAGTTAGTAATTAAGCTGGTTTAGTAAGGTGGTGTTCCCCGAAGATCCACGACTTCACCAGTCCCGTGTGATTGCCCAGGTTTCCCTGACAGACATGATTTCCCTTTGTTGAGTGGGTCTTAGGACAACTTTTGGTCATCTCCAAAGTATGCCCAGCAGTACTGCACTCCTGTGATATTGGGTCATGCTGGAGGTTGCAGGTTATACGCATCGCAGTTGGGCAGGACTCTCACTAGTTCTCCTGCCTTGAAATCTTGCAGAGCACTCTCTGGTACCATGAGAGCTAGCAGGCAGGCATTCAGGTTAGTTCCAGCTCAGGGACCCCGGACCCTGTGTCTGAACTGTTTGGTCTTTTCAACAACAGCAACTTCTGTTCAGTCTCTGGGAGGCAACCGAGGGCAGCATTGATAACTTATCATGTTTTGGGAATCTCTTGGATAACTCTGAGCAACAACTCAGAAAGGGCCTTCCCATGTCTGGCGTTGGGGTTTTTGTTAAATAGTCTATGGCTCTTGGGTAAAATTATAATATGAAGTAAACAAAATGAAGAAAATATTTATGATGTTTATATCACATAAGGAATACGTGTTAGCACCACATTGAGATGTTTTATAATTATTATTATTATCCATTTTGGAGTGAACACTGACAAATTAAAGATTAGTTCTAACTCAGAGGTTAGTTGGCAGGGTGAAGCAGAAAAACATACTTATGTCTGAATGTCACTGAAAGAGCCAGACACGCACTGCGATTCCTGGTTACTCTG
Organism: Mus caroli; assembly: GCF_978045245.1. Classification (NCBI taxonomy): domain Eukaryota; kingdom Metazoa; phylum Chordata; class Mammalia; order Rodentia; family Muridae; genus Mus; species Mus caroli. The sequence goes on from NW_028227268.1 coordinate 117,752,722, forward strand.
CTGCACAAGAGGCAAGGGAAGGGCATGGAAAAGCCTCAGAGGGGACTGGCGTTTAACACTGGTGTTTTGGCAGTTGCTCCTGCTTTGCCAGTTGAGGGCACAGGGACATTGCATGTAAGGATGGTGTATGAAAAGTGTGACACATGGAAAGACGGTGCCCGGAACACCACAGAGAGTGGTGGGAGGAAGCTGAACAAAAATAAAGCTTTGACTTCAAAACAAGCAATGTTTGATCCATATGGAAAAAGTAAGCCCTCCACTTCCAGGATCTGTAAAAGTTCTGTACACCAGCCAGGTTCTCATTACTGTCAAGGCTGCTCCTACAAAAAAGGCATCTGTGCCCGTGTGGCAAAAAGGCTTTGGATGCTAAAAACTACAAGCAGACGTCCGTGTAGATATCTTGATGAAGATCCTGACTCTCTAGGATTGTACTTTGTGCTTGAACTTTTCAAGGCATGGCATGGATGGCCATCTTACAAAATAACCTGTATGAAGATGAATAATTCAGCCTGAAGCAGGGAAGTTGATCAGTATTGATTTATCTGCTCTCACAAAGTTCTGAACAGCAATGATATGCCCAGTTTTCTGCCTTAAGTGGTTATTTTCCTTGTGAGCATTTTACTAAGAGACAAAATTAATGAATAAGGTGTTCCTGACTTCTGTACGCGCTGTCTACTCAACAGCATCCATATGATTCTTACCCGATCCATGCATTTATTTATAGTTGTTCCAAATGTGAAATTACTGATCCTTTGCTCTGAACTTGACATCCAGACCTCAGATTTCTCATTTATTCACAAACGTCACGGTTATTAGAATGAGCAGCACCTTAGTTAAGTGCATTTTCATGAGCTATAAATTATTGCAGAGTGGTTCCTTAGTGACCAGTCCTGCTGAAAGTCTAAGACAAGTTGCATTTTTAATTTAAATTTGCTGTTGACACTAAAGTGCAACATGTGACTCAGAGTCATGGGGCCCAACTGTCCAGGCATACACTGAAGTTCAGAGACGTCTATTCTGTCAGTATTATCTTAAATTCAAATGAGGATAAATTTCTTCTGATTCAGAATGCTCTTTGAAACAAGAAACAAATCTTTCCTTAACATCCCTCCACCCCCGATGCCACTCCCTCAGAAATAAAGCAAGCATCCTGGCCAAAAAAAATTATTTTGATTTTCTTGTATTTACTAAGATTTGATATTTTTGGCCTAAGATGTTATTTTCTTTGGGACTGTGATGTGAGCTTCTAGAAAGTGTACCCTGTAGATATCAGGTGGGGCACTTGGTAGGACTCTGAGGTCTGTTATCACCTATCCTTCTGTCTTGGTCAGGGTTTCTATTCCTGCACAAACATCATGACCAAGAAGCAAGTTGGGGAGGAAAGGTTTTATTCAGCTTACATTTTCCACATTGCTGTTTATCACCAAAGGAAGTCATGACTGGAACTCAAGCAGGTCACAAAGCAGGAGCTGATGCAGGGGCCATGGAGGGATGTTTTTTACTGGCTCGCTTTCCCTGGCTTGCTCAGCCTGCTCTCTTATAGAACCAAGACTACCAGCCCAGAGATGGCACCACCCACAAGGGGCCTCCCCCCTTGATCACTAATTGAGAAAATGCCTTACAGCTGGATCTCATGGAGGCATTTCTTCAACTGAAGCTCCTTTCTCTGTGATAACTCCAGCTGTGTCAAGTTGACACAAAACCAGCCAGTACACCTTCAGTTTAGAACTATGGTTTCTTGAGTTATTGAAAACCATGAGACTGGACACATGTGCATATCTCATTACAAGTGTAGCACATTCTTGGATAAAGAATATTCCATTTGTTAACCCACAGGGGCCTTCGTCATCTCTTCAGACTTTATCTTAGATGCCACTCAGTCAGATGCACATTTAGGTACCCCTGGTTTTCAGACTCCATTTGCGCACTGTGTTTTTTCCCGTACTTTGACTGTTTGATTGTGTAGTGTTTCCCACAGGTGGAAGACTAGGCTACCCGTACTAAGGTCAAATTAGAAGGGTCACTTCAGCTTCGAGGCTCTTCAAACTGGCCTTCACTGCAGATTGTCACAGACCTCTCTTGACAAGATTTCCTCCCTTACGCTGTCTTTTACAGTTGTTGCTTCCCCAGGAAAAACCTTGACAAAGAATCCACAAGTGGCTTGTGGAATAGCAGCCAAAGAGCCTGGCTCCGACACACTGTACAGGCTGACGAGATGACTGAGCCTAGCTGCTCTCCTGCTCTTGCATAGGGCCTGAGTCAGGTTCCCAGTACCCTCTTGACCAACCACTGGCAGCTCCAGTTCCAGGGCATCCAACACCATCTTCCAGTGGGCACCAGGCATGTGTGTGGTGCACAGATACATATGCAGGCACGACACTCGAACACATAAACTAAAGAAATGACAAGGAACGTACACAATGCCAAGTAGTCATCCCTAAAATACAGGCATAAGCGCAACATTAAGTGAGCTCAGTAGATTGTACTGATAAATTCGTATACACATTATATACCAATAACAAAGAAAAAGAAGCTATGAATTTGAGAGAACTTGGGGGACATGGGAGGAGCTAGAGGGAGGGGAATAAAGTAAATATTTCACACATGAAATTCTCAAAAATATAAAAGAACAAAAATGTCAATGAAGCGAACTAATGGTTGAAAGGGTTTGAATGTTAAAATCTTACCTCGTTAGCTCTGCCAGTAATTCCTCATCTTTACTCATCTGTTTTTTCAAAGTATGTTCTAAAGACTGTGTTTGATGGATGAGTTTCTTTGTCTCATCTCCAAGCTTTAAAATATTATAAAAATAGTTAAAAGTGTCCAGACTCATAGTCTTTTTTTATAAAATCACTTCTTATAAGTGTATGTGTAATATGCACCTGCCCAAGCTTGTAACATTCCACTGAGCTCCTCATTAAATGAAACATCTCCTGGATGCATCCAATGGCATCATCACCTTTCTTTATGAAAATTACACGGAGAGAACGTCCTTGCTGGAAATGTTTATATAATGACAAGATATCTGCTTCTCAAAAGCATTTTTTTAAAGATTCATGTATTTGATGTGTATGAGTGTTTTTGTCTGCATGCATGCTTGGTGTCTGTGGAGGCCAGAAGAGGATATCAGAGATTCCTTGAAGCTGGAGTTATAGATGGTTGTGAACCACTATGTGGGTGCTGGGAACTAAACCTGGGTCCTCTGTAATAGCAGCAAATACTCTCTGAGTCCTCTTTCTAGCCCCAAGTATATCTGTTATTGATTAGAAATGGAGGTAACAAAGCCATTCATTCCCAACACTTCACTGAAGGCTTCTGGGAACAGGTTTAGAACTCTAGACCAAATAGCTGCAGTGTTCTTAGAATAGTGAGACTTTCCCTGTGACATAGACAACTGCATGCCGCCTACACAGCAACCCTACTTACAATATCCAATCACTCCACACGTCTATTAATCAACTAATGGGAAAACAAAATGTTATCTTACAAAGCATTATATATCAAAGATATACGATTAATTATAAGAATATAAATCATTCGTTTTATAGGAATCTTGTTCAGTAAAATCTTTTTTTCCAAGACAAGGTTTTTCTGTGTAGCCCTGGCTGTCCTGGAACTTGCTATGTAGACCAGGCTGGCTTTGAACTCAGAGATCCACCTGCCTCTGCCTCCTGAGTACTTGGATTAAAAGTACTCACCACCATTCCCAGTGAATTCTTAGTTAACACTTGTTTTTCTTTTCATTTATGTGTATGTGTATATATGCCATGTCTGTACAGGTGTACAAGTCAGAAGAGGGTATCAGGTCCTCTGGAGCTATCTGCTGTGGAGCTGGGAACCGAATTCTGGCCCTCAGTAAGAACAGTAGATGCTCTCAACTTCTGAGCCAGCTCTGTAGCTTCTTGTTTAGTTAAATTTTGCTACCAAAGTCCCTAATGTTATCATTTCAAAGAACTTCTATAGAATCAAGGGGATATCCACTATTTTTGTTTGTTTGTTTTTTGAGACAGGGTTTCTCTGTGTAGTCCTGGCAGTCCTGGAACTCACTCTGTAGACCAGGCTGGCCTTGAACTCAGAAATCTGCCTGCCTCTGCCTCCCGAGTGCTGGGATTAAAGGTGTGCGCCACCAAGCCCGGCTTGGGGATATCATTAAAGGCATGCGCCACCAAGCCCGGCTTGGGGATATCCACTATTGGTTCAAAAGGTAGTAGCATTATGAGCAGCAGCAACAACAACAAAAACCACACCACATTCTCTTCTCTCTCTCTCTCTCTCTCTCTCTCTCTCTCTCTCTCTCTCTCTCTCTCTCTCTCACCATGTATGCAACACTGTCTCTATGATGTAACCCTGGCTGGTCTGGAATTCAGAGATAAATCTGATTTGATCTCCTGAATACTAGGATTAAAGGTATGTGCCACCATGCCCAGACATGGCAAAGGCAAATATTTTTATCAATGGCCCTTTTCAATTATCCTAAAATATTCCTATATAATCCCACAAAGGGGAGAAAGGGTTTTCAGTATGGTAGAGAAAACAAGACTCACCAGACCTCCTTGCAGTAGATGATTCTGAAATTGTTCAATTTTTGCTGATTGCTCTTTCAGTGTAATTTTTAATTTGGAAAGTCGAAATTCAAGCCTAAAATGTATTTGATAATGATTCACATACACACTTTAAAAAAACATTATCACATTTTTTAACTAACATCTGAAAGAATAATTTCATCTTTAATAATTGAAAAGCTGGTGGTTTGGAAAGCTTCAATTTTTTTCCTGCCATGTTCCATGACAATGAAATAACAGTGCAGGAGTCATATGTTTATTTTTTTGGCAGGGTTTAGGGTCAAACCTTTTACCTTGCTCACACAGATCATGCCCTGTCCCAACTGTCCCAACTGAATTATATCTAAGATGTAAACAATGCATTTCAACTACTGTAATGCTGAGAGAGTTTCCCGGCCTCCTGGAGGAGTATTCATTATCATAACTGATAGAATTTCTATGTTACACTATTCCTTTTGCAAAACCCATGGTACTTTGTGGTTGCTCTATTTTATACCTTTGCAAGATGGCTCGAATCTTCTTAGAGCTCTGTACTGTCTGTGTGAGTTGATCTTGTGCTTCCTGCAACTAAAATAAACAATGAAAAAAATAAAATGAGTAATGAAAAACAAAGTTGTTAATACCATTCAGTCTGCCCTCTACCCATTCTCCTGGCGGGATTCGTGAGAACATGGCTGTCCCCTTCACCTGGATACTTTTATACTGTAACTGTAGTTACCTGAGCTGTCGCAATAGACTTTTAGCTCTACCATACTTAAGGTAACGAACGCTATCTGCTATCTATGGAAAAATTAACTGACATTTATCATGCACAGAAGCACAACTTGTTGGATACACAAATCCAGGATTACCTCAAGACCCATCATTTGAAAAACTGGTTTATATATACATATATGAATGATCATATTGCTATGCCAGTGATGATAAAAACTGACATAATGTTTTAGGTAAAAATTAGATATTTTAATAAATGATTTGAGAAGCCAGGGAGTGGTACTATCAGGAGGTGTGGCCTTGTTGGAGGAAGTGTGTCACTGTGGGGTGGGCTTTGAGGATCTCCTCCTCGATGTCTGGAAGACAGTCTGCTGCTGTCACTGTCTTCCAGACCACTGCACCACCACTGCCCGGCTCAACCTGTCTTTTAAAAGCTTTTTTAAAGTTAAAAACATTTTCATACAATTTGATTTTTTCTCCTCCCCTATTTCCTCCCAGATTCTCCCTACCCACCCAACTTAATGTTCTTTTTATCTTTCTTTTCTTCTCCTTCTTTCTTCTTCTTCTCCTTCTTTCTTCTTCTCCTTCTTTCTTCTTCTCCTTCTTTCTTCTTCTCCTTCTTTCTTCTTCTTCTTCTTCTTCTTCTTCTTCTTCTTCTTCTTCTTCTTCTTCTTCTTCTTCTTCTTCTCTTTCTCCTCCTCCTCCTCCTCCTCCGTTTTGTTTTGTTTTCGAGACAGGGTTTCTCTTGTACCCCTGGCTGTCCTGGAACTCACTTTGTAGACTAGGCTGGCCTCAAACTCAGAAATCTGTCTCTGCCTCCTGAGTGATGGGATTAAAGGCATGTGCCACCACCACCCAGCTTATCTTTCTCTTCTTAAAACATCAAAACAAAACAAAAAATCCAAGAAACACCTCCTCACAAAAAGAGAAATCAAAACAAACAAGTTAAAGACAAATAAGACAACAAAATCCAAACAAAGCTAAAGAAGGTAAAAAGAGACTGGATTTTCACAGCTGCCATAATGGTCTGAATCTCAGTTCAGTCACTTTGGAGAGGTGTGAGTTTGAGTTCTATCAATTTTCCACATCATGCAGTCTTCATTTATAAAATGGAGTTGATAATACAGTGCCTGCCGCACTCCAACGTCAGAATGGTTAGACTGGGGAGTATCTATACATCATGGCTCATGAGGAAATGTATTTAAGCACTAGTATTTTGATTATATTTTCTGTTCTAATTAAATCTGATATTTCATACAGCTGTTATGCCAATGAAAGTGGTCCTGTGTGTAAGACCAGGGGTGAGTCAAGGTATTTGAGCCATAAGAGAGGCTGTGGACAAGAGGCTCAGCCAGGGGTGTGCTGAGACTTGAATAGTGTCTATTCAGGCAGACAGTAGTAGATTTCCCCAAAGAAAAGTAGGAATGGAAACTGCAGTCCTCAATACCAGTTCCACAAAAGAAAATGTGGCCATCTTTTTGTTGAGGTCTGTTCCCGAGTATAGCTGTAGCCATTTTGTTCCTCGCTTGCCAGGTATTTTATATTGTTTCTGTAACGTGCCTATAACATGTTCTGTAACATGACACAGAAAAATAACTTGACTCAGAGCAAGGTCAATGCTGATCACATATCCTATTATGTTCTATATGTTCTGAGGTTTGCTAATCTTAAGAAATTCCACAAAACTTTACATAGGACCCATCAAATTAAAGATGAATGAACTGTTATGTCTAACATGGCTTGAGTCAGAGCTGACCACCAGGCAGTACTTCCTGCATCTGTGTATGAGTTCACTGTGGTGTTGTGTGTGTGTGTGTGTATTTTCCATTGTAAACCAACAGAAAGATGTTTTGCAGTGGCTCAGCCCTATCAAAGCTACTGTCCAGTAGCTGTATCAGTATGAGTGTGCACTCAACAACAAAAAAGAGACTTAACCAACAAACTACTTCAGATGTGCAAGTCCCAGCAGAGAGATAAAAGGAACACAAAAATCTACCTCAACATGTTCCCTCTAATTACTAATTCCCCAGTAATGAGCTCCAGTGAGAATGACTTGGCAGATCTTCCAGACAAAAAATTCAAGAGAATTATTATAACTGTATTTAAACAACTCAGAGAGGATAGGAGTAGACTCCAAAAGAACAAAGACCCAAAGAACAGCTGAACTCAATTCAAGATACAATAACTAACTTAATAAAGAAAATTGCAGAAAAATCCAAACTTAAATGTCTTATAACTAAAAAAAAAATTAAGAGAAATCAATGGGAAATCTCTTCAACAGGATGAATCCTGTGGAAAACAGTGTCAGGACTACAAGACAAGGTAGAGGAATTGGATGACTCAGTAAAGGTCAATGAGAAATTTAGAAATAATCAAATACAGGAGAATGTTGGGACATGGTGAAAAGACCCAACATTATAATAATGGGCATAAAAGAAGGAGAATAACCATAGTGAAGATGTAGAGAATATTTTCAATAAAGATTTCTCAATCCTGGGGAAAGAGTTATTCATCCAGGTGTAAGAGTCCTTCAGGGTACCACATAGACAGAAAAGAAACTCCCCATGATATATTATGGTTAAAACCTTAAAAACACAGAATAAAGTGAGGGTATTGAAAGCTCCAAGATGAAGAATCAGGTAATTTTTTGAAGATAGGCCCACCAGAATGACAGCTGATTATTTCATAGACAAATTTAAAGCCAGAAGTGGAAAGACACATTCTAAGTTCTAAAAGGCCCAAACCATCAAGCCATATTATTATATCCACAAAACTAAAAAAAAAAAAAAAAAAAAAAAAAAGTGAAAGAGATAAAAGGAATTGATGAGCCCTAAACCAGATGTACAGAGGAGAGTAGGAGGAATGCTTCAGTCAGAGGAGAAGGATAAGCATACCCAAGGGATCACAGGGAGTAAGTAACTAACCCCTGAACACTTGGAAAATAAAGTCTAAGAAAATACCAAAAATTACCCATGGCAGGAATTAATTTACATATTTTAATAACAACTGTATAACTTATTTTTATTTTAAATTTCTCTCTCTCTCTCTCTCTCTCTCTCTCTCTCTCTCTCTGGGGGGGGGTAGGTGTGGGTGTGGGTGTGTTTGTATGTGTGTGGTTGTACACACATGTCAGGTGCCCATGGAAGCAAGAAGCTTTGTATTTTCTGTTCTCTGCAAGAGAATTTTACTGCTGAGCCATTTCTCCAGGTCAGTAATAACTTTAAATATTAGTAATTTCAATTTCCCAATAAAAAGACATAGACACTTAATAGATTGGATTAGGAAACAGGCTCCTTCAAGAATATCCAAGAATGATAAAAGATATTCTAGGAAACAGAAACAAGCAGGCATATTTATTCTAATATCTGAACAAGTAGACTGCATACCAAAACTAGCCAGAAGGAATAAAGATGGTCACTACTTGATTATTAAAGGAACAATTCACCAAGATGATGTCACAACCATAACCATACCCATACCAAACACTGGTACTTTCAATTTTATTAAAGACATTCTACTAGGGCTAAAACTACATATTAGCCCCAATGTACAGTGACAGTGGGTGACTTCAACACTTTATACTCATCAATTGACACATCATTTGGACAAAAACTAAATTGAGGAATACCAGAGTTAAAAGACATCATACATCAAATGGACCGAACAGACATCTGTAGAACATTCCACCCAATCACCAAGTCATACATATTCTTTTCAGTAGTTCATGGAACTTTCTCCAAAATTGAGCATGTATTAGGACACAAGTTTCAACAAATACAGAAAAATTGAAATAACATTTTGCATTCTATCTGATCACAATGAAATAAAGTTAGATATCAACATCAAGAGAAACTGTAGAAAGTACACAGATTCAGGAGGCAGAGGCAGGCAGAACTCTGAGTTCAAGGCTAGCCTGGTGTACAGAGTCAGGACAGCCAGGGGTATACAGAGAAACCCTGTCAAAAAAAAAAAAAAAAAAAAAGAAAGAAAGAAAAAAGAAAAGAAAAAGAAACATTAATATAATTGAATAAAAAAGAAATCAAGAAAATAAAGAATTCTAGAATTTAATGAAAATGAAAACATATTATCCTATATCTATAGGACACAAGAAGGCAGTCCTAATAGGAAATTTATGATGTTAAATGCTTACCTCAAAGAAAATTGTGAGATCTCTAATAATTTAATAAACACACTTTAAGACTCTGAAAAACCAAGAACAAACCAAAAGGAAACAACAGTAGATGGAAAGAGAGAATTAACTAGAAAGAAATGAACAAAATAGAAACAAACAATTCAAAGAATCAATGAAGAGTTGGTTCTTTGAAAAGATAAACAAGATTGACAAACTCTTAGCTAAATTAGCAAAGAGAAACAGAGAAAAGATACAAGTTAGTGAAGTTCAGAGATGAAAGTGAGATGACATAGTAACAGAAACCTATGAAATGCGGAAAATCTTAAGGACATATTTTTAAACCTCCATTCCACTAAATTGGAAAATGTAAAAGAAATGGATGAATTCTTGTACATATAACATGCTAAAATTAAAGAGATAAATAGACAATTTAAACAGATCTATAACCAGCAATAAGAATGAAACAGAAATAAAAAGTTCCGCATATTAGAAGCACAGGACTAGATGGAGTCATTGTAGAGTTCTACCCAAACTTCAGAGAACTAATGCTAATACTATTTAAATTATTCCATAAAATAGAAAGGAAGAAAGGTTTCCATACTCTTCCTATGAGTCCAGGATTACCCTAATACTGAGACCAGATAAACACATAGCATCAACCACAAGAGAAACTCAGAATGCCTCTTTAAGTCTGAGCACAGGCACAGCAATTCAGTAAAATACAGACACCCTGAGTCCAAGATTATATCACAGAGATCATTAATCAGAGTCAAGTTGGCTTGATTCCATAGATACAAGAATGATTCACCAGTGAAAGGGATGGAGGGAGCATGCCTCAACTTAATAAAATATACAACACACCTATAGCCAACATCGTGATAAATGGAGGGAAGTGCCAATGCACTTCACAGAGATCTAAAGCAAGACAGGAGTGTTGGTTTTTTCCACTCTTATTCAACATAGTGCTTGAAGTCTTCACTAGAGCACTAAGGTTAATAAATAAAAGGGACACAGATGTAAAGCAAGAAGCCAACAGATCCCTATTTGTACACAACATGTTCTGTACATGAGAAATGCTAAGATGGCACCAGGAAACCCCCAGAGGGGATAAACACAGTAAAGTGGATTCTGAAGACAGAAATTGAAGATGCTACCAAAAGATGGAGAGACCTCCCATGTACGTGGGCTGGTAGACGCAATACTGTGAATATGGCCTTTTTATCAAAAGCCATCTATAGATTCAATATAATCCCTATCAAAATTCCAATGCAATGCTTCATAAAAAATAATCTTAAGATTCACATGGAAGTACAAAGGCTCTTTGGCAGCTAATGCAATTCTGAACAATAAAAACTGCTGGAGACATTGCCATTCCTGAGCTCAAGTTTTATTACACCGTAGTGCGGGTACAGAGCCACGGCACTAAGAATAGCTTGGAGCTGGCGCAAGAGTGGACACGTTGATCAGTGGAACAGAACAGAGGACCCAGATATAAGCCAAATATGCACAGCCACCTCATTTTCCCACAAAGATATAAAAATCATATCTTAGAGAAAAGACAGGATCGTTAACAAACTGTGCTGGGAAAACTGGATATCTACACAGAGAAGACGGAGACTTGATTTTTCTCTGTCATCATGTGCATAAGTCATCTGTAAATCAATTATAAGTAGATCGAAGATTTTAAGGTTAGGTCCAAACCCCTGAAACTTCTGGAAAAATGTATAGGGAGGGTAAGTCAGCATATAGGACGACATGCCAGGCAGGATATAGGGTCGGGAAAAGACTTTCTTAATAGGACCCTGGTTTCCTGGAAAAATAGGACCAACAATCTGTAAGTGACACTTGATGAAACTGAAAAGTTTCTATACTTTAAAGGAAACTGCTCATTGCACAAAGTACTCAAAAGAGTAAACAGTGAGAAAACAAACCACCCAGTTTAAAAGTGGGCTATAGGGCTGGTGAGATGGCTCAGTGGGTAAGAGCACCTGACTGCTCTTCCAAAGGTCCAGAGTTCAAATCCCAGCAACCACATGGTGGCTCACAACCATCCGTAACGAGATCTGGCGCCCTCTTCTGGAGTGTCTGAAGAGAGCAACAGTGTACTTACATATAATAAATAAATCTTTAAAAAAAAAGTGGGCTATAGAACTGTACAGAGACTTCACAGAAGAAATACAAGTGACTGAGAAGTACTTGAAAAAGTATTCACCATTGTCAGCCCTCAGTGAACTGCAAATTAAGACTACGTTGAGATTCCAACTTAGCCCAGTCAGAATAGCTAAGATTAAGAAATTACTAGATGGCGCTGGAGAGATGGCTCAGCATGAAGTGCATCTGCTTTTACAGAGGTCCTTGGGGTTAGTAGATCATCTATCAACAGCCTTATTTCTCAGCTGTCAAACCTGTGAGCTACAGTAATGACTTGTGTGGCACGCCATGTCCATGTGTGCAGTAGTGGCATGAATGTTACAGTTTAACCAACGGCTTTCTGAGTTGCTATAAGGCCTGATCTATAGGAGAAAGTTCATGCTCTACTGTAAATCTAGCCAAGAACCCATGGCTGGGTCATCATAGATTCAAGGGATGAGCCTACAACTATTATTCTGCTAAATGGGCACAGCAACAAACTGGCTCAAAGACTATATCTCCATCCCCATACATTAGTGCAGGTCTCAAACCTCATTACAGAGGTTTTTTTTTCTTTTTTTCTTTATGCAGTGGATGGCTATCAATGTAGAAACTTACAACTCGTCTAAGTGTGTGTAGTTTAATAAGCATCAGTGGAGCCCTCGGGCACAAATGGGGCATCTATGTTACACCCCATCCTCCAAGGCTCAGGTACAACTACTGGAGTGGGGTTGGAAAGCTTTTAAGAATTAGAGGTCCAGGAAGACCAGTGTAAAACAGCGTCTTCTGGATATGACAGGACCATTGCAGTCATGATGGTGATTTATCAGAGGGAAAATGCAGGGTTCCCATTTGCAGCTGTAGTGCCTTTCCAAGACCTGTCAACAAGCCAGTCAACACTGTAGCACGGTCAGGGCCTCACAAACCTGGGCTGAGGAGCCATAGAGAGTTTATGGCTCTGGAGGGGAAGAAGGGTCAATTTTCTTAAAGGGTAGCCATACTCCAGTGAACGGCCCCACCTCCATGAATATACGGGCAGCACAGACGGAGGATGGAATGGAGACGTTAGGAGGGGAGGTAAATCTGACCAAAATGAATTTCATGCATGTGTGAAATTCTTTAAGAATGAAAGTGCTATACATTGAAACATTAAGATTCAGTATATAAAACTGCATTGGCATTCCTGTACGAGTTAGGTAAAGTTAATAAAATGAGATATATAGAGCTAGGGCTGGGGATGTGACTTTGAAAGAGTATCTGCTATATTACAGAATATTATCGCTTCCAATGGCTGTGCACATTGAAATAAAATTGCTGTCTTCTTAAATGGAGGGAATGTTCTTGGAAAATGGGACTCTGTTGGTTTTATTTTTCCTCCTTACATAGTGGGTGAAGTATAAAACTTGCATAGAAATCCCCATAATAGCCCACGAAGGAGGTCAAATCATTGTTCCAAACCAGAAAATCTGTCTGCAGATAGTAGATTTTTTAAGGAAAACATTGAAAGCCATCTTTTTGAATTAGCTTATTATGAATGCCATGATTCAGACAGACAAGTAGAGTTGAATTAAGAACATTACTGTAACTTGGAAATGGAAGTGGGATATCAGGAATTCAAGACCAGCCTTGGTTATGTATCAGGAGTAAAGATGACTCAATTCAACATTGCCATAATCCCTCCCAAATTTGTCCATTATACGCATAAACTTAAGGCTCAAATTTCCTTCCTTTTTCATGATACAAGTGCATATTGGAAAATGCCTCAAACATCTCAGACCTCCTCTGTGCTTTGTGCGATTGCTACTAAATCTTGTTGCAGAGATGATTTGCCTCAATCCTGTCTTATGAGACACTGGCATTTTGTTCTTGAGAAACTTGCAGCCAGGGAGGGCTCTTTTGGTCCTCTGATTCCTAGAGTATCATTTCACTGAGTCCAGTCGTGTATATGCTCCCTAACTCCAAAGCGTTACAGTAGAACTTTAAAATGAGGCCCTGGAAGCAGGGGGACCGTTCCAAGGATGAGCGCTTTACAGGAATTACTGAAGCTGCATGAATAAGCAAATTTGTCAAAGTGCAGAAGCAGCTGCAGAAACAGGCACAGGCAATACTGCTACTTATAGAAGATCTAACATGATTCACTACAGGTCCAAACAGCAATAGCCCACAGTTTACTATAAAACACTAGATGGTCATCCTGGTGGCAGTTGCCTAAACTCCAGCAACCCTCTAGTCCTCCAGCCAGGAACACGAGCTGAACACTATTAGATGCCAAGTTTATAATTTGTAAACTTAGCTACTAATGCCTTCATTTAACATTTTTGTTCTAAGCAATTTAAGAATGGACGGTGTGGCAACATTTAGGTCAACACAGGAGAGCTCTGCCTGGTGTCCCAGAGATTATATCGTCAAGTGATGATGTGCAAGGCTCAAGTTAGTGTAATTCACCCTTTCACATTTTCATAGTGCTCAATTGGCAAGTAATGCCTCCTCTTTCTAATCATTTTCTGTTAGTCACACATATGTGTCTGAAACATATACAGAATTGGAGTGCTCTAACTAATACTATCAAACTCTCAGGAATATGAGAATTTACTCATAATCGTTTACCTGCCTCAGATCCTTCTCTAGGGCCTTCAGTTCTGCGATCACTGTCCTGATTTCAGAGTGCTGAGTCCACTCCACACTCCCACCACATTGCTCCTTTTCCCTTTGTAACTGCGGCTTCTTTTGTTGAAACGTAAACTCAGCATTCTCTTGTTTCTCATCTTGTTTTAAGGGGAACCTAGAGTATTGAAACCCATTGCAGCTCAGTTTGAGGAAAACTGGTCATTGTGATTTCACTATACTAACAACCTACCTTCCAAACAATTGAATAAATTGACTTTGAAATAAAATTTCACCACCATAAAATGTGCCAGATGTGCCCAGGTTAGGCACGACCCAGGACTGGAAGAGTGGCTCCAGCGTCTGCTCTCTCACCTGACTCCAGCATCTGCTGTCTCTCACCCTGCTCTCCTTAACATTCCAACCATAGCCCAATACTCCTTATCACGTAGGAAACGTGATAGTCTTTGTGGACAATACATGGTCTAATCACTTAGTAGCAGTGAGTAGTTCTTTAACATAGGAATCTGAATCAACTATGGATGTATGAAAGAGAAATGTGGAATAAGCCGGGCGTGGTGGCGCACGCCTTTAATCCCAGCACTCGGGAGGCAGAGGCAGGCGGATTTCTGAGGCCAGCCTGGTCTACAAAGTGAGTGCCAGGACAGCCAGGGCTACACAGAGAAACCCTGTCTCGAAAAACCAAAAAAAAAAAAAAAAAGAAATGTGGAATAAATGAACCACTGTCCTCTATTTCTTTTTGTATTTCATTTGTGTCAACAGAAGTGCAGATGGGGATCTAGCTCATCCTCAGGCTGGTCATTCATGGTGCCCTTTGTTGGGTCTGTAGCACAGTAAGTGAGTAATTAACTAAAGAACAGTTGCATCAACATGGAAGTGGCTGAGTTGAGAAGTCATGACTCCTTCATGCTCTATGGATAAAACTGTAAATGCATATTAAGCTTTTCTTAAACAACAAGTAAGATGTATTGATCCAAGCGCTAAAAAAGGTTCCTATACTTTGAACCAGTAATGTATATGAATGATGTTTTCAAAATATTTAGAGGGGCTGGAGAGATGGCTCAGCAGTTAAGAGCACTGACTGCTCTTCAAAAGGTCCTGAGTTCAACTCCTACATGGTGACCCACAACCATCTGTAATAAAAGCTGATGCCCTCTTCTGGTGTGTCTGAAAAGAGCTACAGTGAACTCATATAAAAATAATAAATACATTCTTAAAAACAAAACAAAAAAGTTCATAGCCAAAATATTTAGAAATTCAGAAAACAAAGTCCAAATGGCATTTCTTGCATTAACTGTAATAGGAAAATATGAAAATGAACATAATTCTCATTCCTAAATGAAGAATTAACAGCATAGCCACTCGAATTCCAGTTTTGAAGATTATGAATTCATTTATTTAAAATATTCATATTCAAATGAGGCAGTTACACTTTCCTTAATAATTACACACAATAGATTCCATGGGACTGAAAATGTTCTTCTCCTAGAGCACTAGACCATAAGCCAGCCATTGCCTATAGGCCATACAATATGATGGTGAAAGTGTTCCTCTAAAGCTAAGATGTCATGGCACTGGAGAAATGGCTCAGCAGTTAAAAGCATGGGCCATCCTTGAGAGGCCCTGGGTTGGATTGCTACCCCATAGGGAGGCTCACAATCATCTGTAACTCTAGTTCCAGACAATTTGATGCCCTCTCCTGGCTTCTGGGGTGTTCCGTGCATGTGCCACACAGATACATATTTAGGCAGACAGACACACATATAAAATAAAAGATTTAAAACCAACTAAGACACCATGCCTCAGAGCGCAGAGCTTGTCCCATGCCACTTCTTTATGCTGTGACCAGGTTTTTATTTTTTTAATTTTTGTCTGTTCTCTCATAGTTCCCATTTTTCCAGGTTTTCTTGGAAGCAGCTCACAGTGACTATTCTTCAGCTCTATCAGTCTTTCATCTGAGTGAGTCGTGTTCCAGAGCTTCAATGGGCTGTCAGAACCTGTAGAAGAGAAGGTAGCATGACAACAGATTATATGTGAGTGTATTTGCACACAGGGACTGTATTTTCACAGTCAACCATTCATATGCTGAACAGTAAACACTCTATACCTGTAGCAAAGAACACAGTGTTAAATTCTGCAAATAAAACAAACGAGTCCTTGCATGATGGATATTCTTTTTTTTTATTACGTATTTTCCTCAATTACATTTCCAATGCTATCCCAAAAGTCCCCCATACCCCCCCCCGCCACTTCCCTACCCACCCATTCCCATTCTTTTGGCCCTGGCATTCCCCTGTATTGGGGCATATAAAGTTTGCAAGTCCAATGGGCCTCTCTTTCCAGTGATGGCCGACTAGGCCATCTTTCTATACATATGCAGCTAGAGACAAGAGCTCCGGGGTACTGGTTAGTTCATCATGTTCTAACTATAGGGTTGCAGATCCCTTTAACTCCTTGGGTACTTTCTCTAGCTTCTCCATTGGAAGCCCTGTGATCCATCCAATAGCTGACAGTGAGCATCCACTTCTGTGTTTGTTTGGCCCCGGCATAGTTTCACAAGAGAGAGCTATATCTGGGTCCTTTCAGCAAAATCTTGCTAGTGTATGCAATGGTGTCAGTGTTTGGAAGCTGATTATGGGATGGATCCCTGGATATGGCAGTCTCTAGATGGTCCATCCTTTCATCACAGCTCCAAACTTTGTCTCTATAACTCCTTCCATGGGTGTTTTGGTCCCAATTCTAAGAAGGGGCACAGTGTCCACACTTTGGTCTTCATTCTTCTTGAGTTTCATGCGTTTAGCAAATTGTATCTTATATCTTGGGTATCCTAAGTTTTGAGCTAATATCCCCTTATCAGTGAATACATATTGTGTGAGTTCCTTTGTGATTGTGTTACCTCACTCAAGATGATGCCCTCCAGGTCCATCCATTTGGCTAGGAATTTCATAAATTCATTCTTTTTAATAGCTGAGTAGTACTCCATTGTGTAAATGTACCATATTTTCTGTATCCATTCCTTTGTTGAGGGGCATCTGGGTTCTTTCCAGCTTCTGGCTATTATAAATAAGGCTGCTATGAACATAGTGGAGCATGTGTCCTTCTTACCGGTTGGGACATCTTCTGGATATATGCCCAGGAGAGGTATTACTGGGTCCTCCGGTAGTACTATGTCCAATTTTCTGAGGAACTGCCAGACTGATTTCCAGAGTGGTTGTACAAGCTTGCAATCCCACCAACAATGAAGGAGTGTTCCTCTTTCTCCACATCCTCGCCAGCATCTGCTGTCACCTGAATTTTTGATCTTAGCCATTCTGACTGGTGTGAGGTGGAATCTCAGGGTTGTTTTGATTTGCATTTCCCTGATGATTAAGGATGTTGAACATTTTTTCAGGTGCTTCTCTGCCATTCGGTATTCCTCAGGTGAGAATTCTTTGTTCAGTTCTGAGCCCCATTTTTTAATGGGGTTATTTGATTTTCTGGAGTCCACCTTCTTGAGTTCTTTATATATATTGGATATTAGTCCCTTATCTGATTTAGGATAGGTAAAGATCCTTTCCCAATCTGTTGGTGGTCTTTTTGTCTTATTGATGGTGTCTTTTGCCTTGCAGAAGCTTTGCAGTTTCATGAGGTCCCATTTGTCAATTCTTGATCTTACAGCACAAGCCATTGCTGTTCTATTCAAGAATTTTTCCCCTGTGCCCATATCTTCAAGGCTTTTCCCCACTTTATCCTCTATAAGTTTCAGTGTCTCTGGTTTTATGTGAAGTTCCTTGATCCACTTAGATTTGACCTTAGTACAAGGAGATAGGAATGGATCAATTTGCATTCTTCTACATGATAACAACCAGTTGTGCCAGCACCATTTGTTGAAAATGCTGTCTTTCTTCCACTGGATGGTTTTAGCTCCCTTGTCGAAGATCAAGTGACCATAGGTGTGTGGCTTCATTTCTGGGTCTTCAATTCTATTCCATTGGTCTACTTGTCTGTCACTATACCAGTACCATGCAGTTTTTATCACAATTGCTCTGTAGTAAAGCTTTAGGTCAGGCATGGTGATTCCACCAGAGGTTCTTTTATCCTTGAGAAGAGTTTTTGCTATCCTAGGTTTTTTGTTATTCCAGATGAATTTGCAGATTGCACTTTCTAATTCGTTGAAGAATTGAGTTGGAATTTTGATGGGGATTGCATTGAATCTGTAGATTGCTTTTGGCAAGATAGCCATTTTTACAATGTTGATCCTGCCAATCCATGAGCATGGGAGATCTTTCCATCTTCTGAGATCTTCTATAATTTCTTTCTTCAGAGACTTGAAGTTCTTATCATACAGATCTTTCACTTCCTTAGTTAGAGTCACACCAAGTTATTTTATATTATTTGTGACTATTGTGAAGGGTGTTGTTTCCCTGCTTTCTTTCTCAGCCTGTTTATTCTTTGTGTAGAGAAAGGCCATTGATTTGTTTGAGTTAATTTTATATCCAGCTACTTCACCGAAGCTGTTTATCAGGCTTAGGAGTTCTCTGTTGGAATTTTTAGGGTCACTTATATATACTACCATATCATCTGCAAATGGTGATATTTTGACTTCATCTTTTCCAATTTGTATCCCTTTGATCTCCTTTTGTTGTCGAATTGCTCTGGCTAGGACTTCAAGTACAATGTTGAATAGGTATGGAGAGAGTGGACAGCCTTGTCTAGTCCCTGATTTTAGTGGGATTGCTTCAAGCTTCTCACCATTTACTTTGATGTTGGCTACTGGTTTGCTGTAGATTGCTTTTATCATGTTTAGGTATGGGCCTTGAATTCCTGATCTTTCCAAGACTTTTATCATGAATGGGTGTTGGATCTTGTCAAATGCTTTTTCTGCATCTAATGAGATGATCATGTGGTTTTTGTCTTTGAGTTTGTTTATATACTGGATTACGTTGATGGATTTCCATATATTGAACCATCCCTGCATCCCTGGGATGAAACCTACTTGGTCAGGATGGATGATTGTTTTGATGTGTTCTTGGATTTGGTTAGCAAGAACTTTATTGAGGATTTTTGCATCAATATTCATAAGGGATATTGGTCTGAAGTTTTTTTTTCTTTGTTGGATCTTTTTGTGGTTTAGGTATCAGAGTAATTGTTGCTTCATAGAATGAGTTGGGTAGAGTACCTTCTGTTTCAATTTTGTGGAATAGTTTGTGAAGAACTGGGATTAGATCTTCTTTGAAGGTCTGATAGAACTCTGCACTAAACCCATCTGGTCCTGGGCTTTTTTTGGTTGGGAAACTATTAATGACTGCTTCTATTTCTTTGGGGGATATAGGGCTGTTTAGATCATTAACCTCATCTTGATTCAACTTTGGTACCTGGTATCTGTCTAGAAATTTCTCCATTTCATCCAGGTTCTCCAGTTTTGTTGAGTATAGCCTTTTGTAGAAGGATCTGATGGTGTTTTGGATTTCTTCAGGATCTGTTGTTATGTCTCCTTTTTCATTTCTGATTTTGTTAATTAGAATGCTTTCCCTGTGCCCTCTAGTGAGTCTGGCTAGGGGTTTATCTATCTTGTTGATTTTCTCAAAGAACCAGCTCCTTGATTGGTTGATTCTTTGAATAGTTCTTGTTTCCACTTGGTTGATTTTGCCCCTGAGTTTGATTATTTTCTGCCCTCTTGGGTGAATTTGCTTCCTTTTGTTCTAGAGCTTTTAGGTGTGTTGTCAAGCTGCTAATGTGTGCTCTCTCTAGTTTCTTTTTGGAGGCACTCAGAGCTATGAGTTTTCCTCTTAGAAATGCTTTCATTGCATCCCATAAGTTTGGGTATGTTGTGGCTTCATTTTCATTGAACTTTAAAAAGTCCTTAATTTCTTTCTTTATTCCTTCCTTGACCAAGGTATCATTGAGAAGAGTGTTGTTCAGTTTCCACGTGAATGTTGGCTTTCTATTATTTATTTTATTATTGAAGATCAGCCTTAGTCCATGGTGATCTGATAGGATGCATGGTACAATTTCAATATTTTTGTATCTGTTGAGGCCTGTTTTGTGACCAATTATGTGGTCAATTTTGGAGAAGGTACCATGAGGTGCTGAGAAGAAGTTATATCCTTTTGTTTTAGGATAGAATGTTCTGTAGATCTCTGCCAGATCCATTTGATTCATAACTTCTGTTAGTTTCACTGTGTCCCTGTTTAGTTTCTGTTTCCATGATCTGTCCATTGGTGAAAGTGGTGTGTTGAAGTCTCCCACTATTATTGTGTGAGGTGCAATGTGTGCTTTGAGCTTTACTAAAGTTTCTTTAATGAATGTGGCTGCCTTTGAATTTGGAGCATAGATATTCAGAATTGATAGTTCCTCTTGGAGGATTTTACCTTTGATGAGTATGAAGTGCCCCTCCCTGTCTTTTTTGATGACTTTGGGTTGGAAGTCAATCTTATCAGATATTAGAATGGCTACTCCAGCTTGTTTCTTCATACCATTTGCTTGGAAAATTGTTTTCCAGCCTTTCATTCTGAGGTAGTGTCTATCTTTTTCCTCTGAGATGAGTTTCCTGTACAGTAAAATGTTGGGTCTTTTTTGTGTATCCAGTTTGTTAGTCTATGTCTTTTTATTGGGGAGTTGAGTCCATTGATATTAAGAGATATTAAGGAAAAGTTATTGTTCCTTCCTGTTATTTTTGTTGTTAAAGTTGGCATCCTGTTCTTGTGGCTGTCTTCTTTTAGGTTTGTTGAGGGATTACCTTCTTGTTTTTTCTAGGGCGTGGTTCCCGTCCTTGTATTGGTTTTTTCTGTTATTATCCTTTGAAGGGCTGGATTCTTGGAAAGATAATGTGTGAATTTGGTTTTGTCGTGGAATACTTTGGTTTCTCCATCTATGTTAATTGAGAGTTTGGCTGGGTATAGTAGCCTGGGCTGGAATTTGTGTTCTTTTAGTGTCTGTATAACATCTGTCCAGGATCTTCTGGCTTTCATAGTCTCTGGTGAAAAATCTGGTGTAATTCTGATAGGCTTGCCTTTATATGTTACTTGACCTTTTTCCCTTACTGCTTTTAGTATTCTATCTTTATTTAGTGCATTTGTTGTTCTGATTATTATGTGTTGGGAGGTATTTCTTTTCTGGTCCAGTCTATTTGGAGTTCTGTAGGCTTCTTGTATGTTCATGGGCATCTCTTTCTTTAGATTTGGGAAGTTTTCTTCTATAATTTTGTTGAAGAGGTTTGCTGGTTCTTTGAGTTGAAAATCTTCATTCTCATCCACTCCTATTATCCATAGGTTTGGTCTTCTCATTGTGTCCTGGATTTCCTGGATGTTTTGAGTTAGGATCTTTTTGCATTTTCCATTTTCTTTGATTGTTGTGCCGATGTTCTCTATGGAATCTTCTGCACCTGAGATTCTCTCTTCCATCTCTTGTATTCTGTTGCTGATGCTCGCATCTATGGTTCCAGATTTCTTTCCTAGGGTTTCTATCTCCAGTGTTGTCTCATTTTGGGTTTTCTTTATTGTGTCTACTTCCCTTTTTAGGTCTAGTATGGTTTTGTTCATTTCCATCACCTGTTTGGATGTGTTTTCCTGTTTTTCTTTAAGGACTTCTATCTGTTTGGTTGTCTTTTCCTGTTTTTCTTTAAGGACTTCTACCTGTTTGATTGTGTTATCCTGTTTTTCTTTAAGGACTTGTAACTCTTTAGCAATGTTCTGTAATTCTTTAAGTGAGTTATTAAAGTCCTTCTTGATGTCCTCTACCATCATCATGAGATATGCTTTTAAATCCAGGTCTAGCTTTTCGGGTGTGTTGGGGTGCCCTGGACTGGGCTAAGTGGGAGTGCTGGGTTCTGATTATGGTGAGTGGTCTTGGTTTCTGTTAGTAAGATTCTTACGTTTACCTTTCACCATCTGGTAATCTCTGGAGTTAGTTGTTATAGTTGTCTCTGTTTAGAGATTGTTCTTCTGGTGATTCTGATTACCGTCTATCAGCAGACCTGGAAGACAGGCTCTCTCCTCTGAGTTTCAGTGGTTAGAGCACTCTCTGCTGGCAAGCTCTCCTCTTACAGGGAAGGTGCACAGATATCTGGTGTTTGGACCTCCTCCTGGCCGAAGAAGAAGGCCCAAAACAGGACCTTTCCCAGATGCTGTGTTGCTTTGGCAGGTCACAGAAGCTGTCAGCTTCTGTGGTGCACACTCTCACCTGTGCAGACTAAGTTCCTAAGTTCGGCAGAGTCCCGGAACCAAGATGGTGCTCCCTGCTCCTGAGGCAGAGGGCTCCCGTGCCGGGCGGACTCGTGATGGATATTCTTGATTGCTGTCTTAGTCAGGGTTTCTATTCCTGCACAACATCATGACCAAGAAGCAAGTTGGGGAGGAAAGGGTTTATTCGGCTTACACTTCCATGCTGCTGTTCATCACCAAAGGAAGTCAGGACTGGAACTCAGACAGGTCAGGGAGCAGGAGCTGATACAGAGGCCATGGAGGGATGTTCTTTACTGGCTTGCCTCCCCTGGCTTGCTCAGCCTACTCTCTTATAGAACCCAAGACTACCAGCCCAGGGATGGTCCCACCCACAAGGGGCCTTTCCCCCTTGATCACTAATTGAGAAAATGCCTTACAGTTGGATCTCATGGAGGCATTTCCTCAACTGAAGCTCCTTTCTCTGTGATAACTCCAGCTGTGTCAAGTTGACACAAAAATAGCCAGTACAATTGCCAACTTGATTATATTTAGAATTAACTAAAACCCAACTGACTGGGTACACCTGTGGGGGATTTTTCTCTTAATTAAAGCATGTGAAGTTGGAAGACCCAATTTCTAATCCAGATCCAGAGGTGGAAAGACCCACCTCTAATCCACTTTTGTGGTGGGAAGATACTAATTTTAATCTGGGCCACACCTTCTGCTGGAGGTCTATATAAAGGACATGGAAGAAGGGAGCTCTCTAGCTCATTGCCTGCTGGCAAGTCCATTCCTCCAATGGCATTAGAGGCTACTTTGGGATTCCAGCATATACTGAAGACCAGCTGAGACATCCAGCCTCAGGGATTGAACAACTCCTGAGTTCTTGGACCTCTCATTAGCAGGCAATCATTGTTGGACGAGCTGGGCCACAGCCCCTAAGTCATTCTAATAAATCCCCTCTTAAGTTCTGTTACCCTAGAGAACCCTGAATAACATACTTGCTTTTATCTAGTTTCAAAGCTAAGGGAGAAAAGACACAAAATGAGCATTATATATTCAGATAGATGCTGTAGGAAAGCAGTTCTATGAGAACTGATCTAAAATGAGATCAAAGTAGATTTTTCCGTGGAGGAAAAAGTTACACTGAGAAATGGAGGATGAACAAAATGCCAAAATATTATTACAACTATTAATATATATGTATTTATATATTTTAAGGCACTTTTAATTAGATAGTTTCTTCATTTACATTTCAAATGCTATCCCCAAAGTCCCCTATACCTTCCCCCCGCCCTGCTCCCAGTCTACCCACTCCTGTTTCCTGGCCCTGGCATTCCCCTGTACTGGGGCATATGATCTTCACAATACCAAGGGCCTCTCCTCCCATTGATGGCCGACTAGGCCATCCTCTGCTATATATGCAGCTAGAGACACAAGCTCTGGGGGGTACTGGTTAGTTCATATTGTTGTTGCAGACCCCTTTAGCTTCTTGGGCACTTTCTCTAGCTCCTCCATTGGGGGCCTGTGTTCCATCCAATAGATTACTGTGAGCATCCACCTCTGTATTTGCCAGGCATTGGCATAGCCTCACAAGAGATAGCTGTATCAGGGTCCTGTCAGCAAAATCTTTCTGGCATATGCAATAGTGTCTGGGTTTGATGGTTGTATATGGTATGGATCCCCGGGCCTGGGTGGGGCAATCTCTGGATGGTCTTTCCTTCTGTCTCAGCTCCGAACTTTGTCTCTGTAACTCGTTCCATAGGTATTTTGTTCCCCATTCTCAGAAGGAACAAAGTATCCACACTTTGGTCTTTCTTCTTGATTTTCATGTGTTTTGCAAATTGTATCTTGGGTATTCTAAGTTTCTGGGCAAATATCCACTTATAAGTGAGTGCATATCAAGTGAGTTCTTTTGTGATTGGATTTCCTCACTCGGATGATATCACCCAGATGCATCCATTTGCCTAAGAATTTCATGAATTCATTGTTTTTAATTGCTGAGTAGTACTCCATTGTGTAAATGTACCACATTCTTTCTGTATCCATTCCTCTGTTGAGGGGCATCTGGGTTCTTTTCAGCTTCTGGCTATTATAAATAAGGCTGCTATGAACATAGTGGAGTATGTGTCCATATTACAAGTTGGAACATCTTCTGGGTATATGCCCAGAAGAGGAATTACTGGATCTTCCGGTAGTACTATGTCTAATTTTCTGAGGAACCGACAGACTGATTTCCAGAGTGGTTGTACCAGCTTGCAATCTCACGAATAATGGAGGAGTGTCCCTCTTTCTCCACATCCTCGCCAGCATCTTCTGTCACCTGAATTTTTGATCTTAGTCATTCTGAATGGTGTGAGGTGGAATCTCAGGGTTGTTTTGATTTGCATTTCCCTGATGATTAAGGATGTTGAACATTTTTTTCAGGTGCTTCTCAGCCATTCAGTATCCCTCAGTTGAGAATTCTTTGTTTAGCTCTGTACCCCATTTTTTAATAAGGTTATTTGATTTTCTGGAGTCCATCTTCTTGAGTTCTTTATATATATTGGATGTTCATATATCAGTCCCCTATCTGATTTAGGATTGGTAAAGATCCTTTCCCAATTTGTTGGTGGCCTTTTTGTCTTATTGATAATGTCTTTTACCTTACAGAAGCTTTGCAATTTTATGAGGTCCCATTTGTCAATTCTCGATCTTACAGCAGAAGTCATTGCTGTTCTGTTCAGGAAATTTCCCCGTGCCCATATCTTCTAGGTTTTCCCCCACTTTCTCCTCTATAAGTTTCGGTGTCTCTGGTTTTATGTGGAGTTCCTTGATCCACTTAGATTTGACCTTAGTACAAGGAGATAAGAATGGATCAATTCGCATTCTTCTACATGATAACCGCCAATTGTGCCAGCACCATTTGTGGAAAATGCTGTCTTTTTTCCACTGGATACTTTTAGCTCCCTTGTCAAAGAGCAGGTGACCATAGGTGTGTAGGTTCATTTCTGGGTCTTCAATTCTACACTTGATCTTAGCCAAAAGGCCAAGAAGCGATGGGGTCTTCAATTCTATTCCATTGGTCTACTTGTCTGTCACTGTACCAGTACCATGCAGTTTTTAATCACAATTGCTCTGTAGTACAGCTTTAGGTCAGGCATGGTGATTCCACCAGAGGTTCTTTTATCCTTGAGAAGAGTTTTTGCTATCGTAGGTTTTTTGTTATTCCAGATGAATTTGCAGATTGCCCTTTCTAATTCGTTGAAGAATTGAGTTGGAATTTTGATGGGGATTGCATTGAATCTGTAAATTGCTTCCGGCAAGATAGCCATTTTTACTATATTGATCCTGCCAATCCAAGAGCATGGGAGATCTTTTCTCCTTCTGAGATCTTCTTTGATTTCTTTCTTCAGAGACTTGAAGTTCTTATCATACAGATCTTTCACTTCCTTAGAGTCACACCAAAGTATTTTATATTATTTGTGACTATTGTGAAGGGTGTTGTTTTCCTAATTTCTTTCTCAGCCTGTTTATCCTTTGTGTAGAGAAAGGCCACTGATTTGTTTGAATTAATTTTATATCCAGCTACTTCACTGAAGCTGTTTATCAGGTTTAGGAGTTCTGTGGTGGAACTTTTAGGATCACTTATATAGACTACCATATCATCTGCAAATGGTGATATTTTGACTTCTTCCTTTCCAATTTGTATCCCCTTGACCTCCTTTTGTTGTCTAATTACTCTGGCTAGGACTTTGAGTACTATATTGAATAGGTAGGGAGAAAGTGGGCAGCCTTGTCTAGTCCCTGATTTTAGTGGGATTGTTTCCAGCTTCTCTCCATTTAGTTTGATGTTGGCTACTGGTTTGCTGTAGATTGCTTTTATTATGTTTAGGTATGGGCCTTGAATTCCTGATTCAAGACTTTTTATCATGAATGGGTGTTGAATTTTGTCAAATGCTTTCTCAGCATCTAACGAGATGATTATGTGGTTTTTGTCTTTGAGTTTGTTTATATAGTGGATTATGTTGACGAATTTCCATATATTAAACCATCCCTGCATCCCTGGAATGAAGCCTACTTGATCATGATTGTTCATGATCAATTGTCAACAAACATTCTTGGATGATTGTTTTAATGTGTTCTTGGATTTGGTTAGCAAGAATTTTATTGAGTAATTTTGCATCGATATTCATAAGGGAAATTGGTCTGAGGTTCTCTATCTTTGTTGGGTCTTTATGTGGTTTAGGTATCAGAGTAATTGTGGCTTCATAGAATGAATTGGGTAGAGTACCTTCTGTTTCTCTTTTTTGGAATAGTTTGAGGAGAATTGGAATTAGGTCTTCTATGAAGGCCTGATAGAACTCTGCACTAAACCCATCTGGTCCTGGGCTTTTGTTTGGTTGGGAGACTAATAACGACTGCTTCTATATCTTTAGGGGATATGGGTCTGTTTAGGTCATTACTCTGATCCTGATTTAACTTTGGTACCTGGTATCTGTCTAGAAATTTGTCTATTTCATCCAGGTTTTCCAGTTTTATTGAGTATAGCCTTTTGTAGTAGGATCTGATGTTTTGGATTTCCTCAGGTTCTGTTGTTATGTCTCCCCTTTCATTTCTAATTTTATTAATTAGGATACTGTCCCTGTGCCCTCTAGTGAGTCTGGCTAAGGGTTTATCTATCTTGTTGATTTTATCAAAGAACCAGCTCATGATTTGGTTGAATCTTTGAATAGTTCTGTTTCCACTTGATGGATTTCAGTCCTGAGTTTATTTCCTGCCATCTACTCCTCTTGGGTGAATTTGCTTCCTTTTGTTCTAGAGCTTTTAGGTGTGCTGTCAAGCTGCTAGTGTATGCTTGCTCTTTTTTTTTTTTTTTTGGAAACACTCAGAGCTATGAGTTTTCCTCTTCGGGACTGCTTTCATTGTGTCCCATCAGTTTGGGTATGTTGTGGCTTGATTTTCATTAAGCTCTAAAAAGATTTAATTTCTTTATTTCTTCCTTGACCAAGGTATCATTGAGTGTTCTTCAGCTTCCACGTGAATGTTGGCTTTCTATTATTTATGTTGTTATTGAAGATCAGCCTTAGTCCGTGGTGATCTGATAGGATGCATTGGATAATTTCAACGTTTTTTTATCTGTTGAGGCCTGTTTTGTGACCAATTATATAGTTGATTTTGGAGAAGGTGCCATGAGGTGCTGAGAAGAAGGTATATCCTTTTGTTTTAGGATAAAATGTTCTGTAGCTATATGTTAAATCCATTTCTTCCATAACTTCTGTTATTTTCAATGTGTCTCTGTTTAGTTTTTGTTTCCAAGATTTGTCTATTGATGAGAGTGGGGTGTTGAAGTCTCCCACTATTATTGTGTGAGGTAAATATGTGCTTTGAGCTTTACTATAGTTTCTTTAATGAATGTGGATGCCCTTGCATTTGGAGCAGCGATATTCAGAATTGAGAGTTCATCTTGGAAGATTTTACCTTTGATGAGTATGACGTGTCTCTCCTTGTCTTTTTTGATAACTTTGGGTTGGAAGTCAATTTTATTCGATATTAGAATGGCTAATCCAGCTTGTTTCTTCGGACCATTTGCTTGGAAAATTGTTTTCCAGACTTTTACCCTGAGGTAGTGTCTGTCTTTTTCCCTGAGGTGGGTTTCCTGTAAGCAGGAAAATGTTGGGTCCTGTTCATGTAGCCAGTCTGTTAGTCTATGTCTTTTTATTTGGGAATTGAGCCCATTGATATTAAGAGATATTAAGGAAAAGTAATTGTTGCTTCCTGTTATTTTTGTTGTTAGAATTGGGATTCTTTTCTTGCGGCTGTCTTTTTTGTTTGTTTGTTGAAGGATTACTTTCTTGCTTTCTCTAGTGCATAATTTCCATCCTTGTGTTGGTGTTTTCCCTTTATTATCCTTTGAAGTGCTGGATTCATGGAAAGATATTGTGTGAATTTGGTTTTATCATTGAATACTTTGGTTTCTCCATCTATGGTAATTGAGAGTTTTGCTGGGTATAGTAGCCTGGGCTGGCATTTGTGTTCTCTTAGTGTCTGTATAACATCTGTCCAGGACATTCTGGCTTTCACAGTCTCTGGTGAGAAGTCTGGTGTAATTCTAATATGTCTGCCTTTATATGTTACTTGACCCTTTTTCCCTTACTGCTTTTAATATTCTATCTTTAGTGTATTTGTTGTTCTGATTATGATGTGTCAGGAGGAATTTCTTTTCTGTTCCAGTCTATTTGGAATTCTGTAGGCTTCTTGTATGTTCATGGGCATCTCTTTATTTAGCTTAGGAAAGTTTTCTTCTATAGTTTTGTTGAAGATATTTACTGGCCCTTTAAGTTGAAAATCTTCATTCTCATCTATACCTATTATCCTTAGGTTTGGTCTTCTCATTGTGTCCTGGATTTCCTGGATGTTTTGGGTTAGGATCTTGTTGCACTTTGATTGTTGTGCCCATGTTCCATATGGAATCTTCTGCACCCGAGATTCTCTCTTCCATCTCTTGTATTCTGTTGCTGATGCTCTCACATCTATGGTTCCTGACTTCTTTCCTAGGGTTTCTATCTCCAGAGTTGTCTCCCTCTGGGTTTTCTTCATTGTTTCTACTTCCATTTTTAGATCTTGGATGGTTTTGTTCAATTCCATCACTGGTTTGGTTGTGTTTTCCTGTAATTCTTTAAGGGATTTTTGTGTTTCCTCTTTAAGGTCTTCTGTTTAGCAGTATTTTCTTGTAATTCCTTGAGGGATTTTTGTGCTTACTCTTTAAGGGCTTCTACCTGTTTAGCAGTGTTTTCCTATATTTCTTTAAGTGAGTTATTAATGCCCTTCTTAAAATCCTCTACCAGCATCATGAGCTAAGATTTTAAATCTGAATCTTTCTTTTCAAGTGTGTTGGGGTATCCAGGACTCGCTGTGGTGGGTGTACCGGGTTCTGATGATGCCGAGTGGTCTTGGTTTCTGTTAGTAAGATTCTTTCATTTGCCTTTTGCCATCTGGTAATCTCTGGTGTTAGATGTTCTAGCTGTCCCTGGATGGAGTTTGTTCCTCCTGTGATTCTTTAGCCTCTGTCAGCACTCCTGGGAGATCAACTCTCTCCTGAGTCCCAGTGGTCAGAGCACTCTCTGCAGGCAAGCTCTACTCTGGCAGGGAAGGTGCCCAGGGGTCTTGGTCTCAGCTCTGTCTCGTGGCTGAGGATAAAGTCGTGAAAGGTCCCTGTCCAAGAAAAGAAGCTCTGTTGCTTCTGCCGCCCACATGCTCTCCTGCATAGACTGGTCTCAGTGATCCCAAGATTCTGGGTGTGCTAGGGCCTGCCTTAGTCCTTTGTCCCTGTTCCTGCTAGCACAAGACCCTCTGGGTTTTTGGAACAGATGTTGTGTTCCACTCACCAGTGATCTAAAGGTCCTGGGTGTGCTAGGGTGCCTACAGTGTGGCGAGTCCTCTGGGGACCTTGGGACCCTCCACTGAGATAGCGCCCAAGATGGCGCAGCAGTGGTGCCGACTGGAACAAACCCCAGCTATTGGTTGGGCAGGTGTCCTTTGCCCTGTTCCTGCTAGCACAAGACCCTCTGGGATTTTTGGAACAGATGTTGTGTTCTGCTTACCAGTGATCTCAAGATCCTGGGTGTGCTAGGGTTCCTGCAGAGTGGAGAGTCCTCTGGGGACCTTGGGACCCTCTGCCGAGATCATGCCCAAGATCACAAAATATATTTATAATAGTGTCTTAGTCAGGGTTTCTATTCCTGCACAGACATCATGATCAAGAAGCAAGTTGGGGAGGAAAGGATTTATTCAGCTTACACTTCCATACTGCTGTTCATCACCAAAGGAAGTCAGGACTGGAACTCAAGCAGGACAGAAAGCAGGAGTTGATGCAGAGGCCACAGAGGGATGTTCTTTACTGGCTTGCCTCCTCTGACTTGCTCAGCCTGCTCTCTTATAGAACCCAAGACTACCAGCCCAGAGATGGCACCACCCACAAGGAGACCTCCCCACTTGATCACTAATTGAGAAAATGCCTTACAGCTGGATCTTGTGGAGGCATTTCCCCAACTAAAGCCCTTTTCTCTGTGATAACTCCAGCTTGTGTCAAGTTGACACAAAATTAGCCAGAACAAACATTATTATTATTATTATTATTATTATTATTATTATTATATCATACTGTATATATAACATTGTATATATTATATATATCATGTTTTATATATAGCATATATACAAAATATATTTATAATTGTATTGTAGTATACCATATTATATACTATATATATATATATATACAGTATATTGTATTGCAAACTATATTTACAACTATTAAGATAATGACTTATGATGGGAAGGAAACCGGTGAAAGGGTTTCTCAGTGTCATATCTCCCTGTGAAGAGAGGGTCCAGACCATAAAACAAGAAGAAGAAACTTATATGTAACCTTCTGGATTCTCTGGTGAGGAAGGTGAACCTGGTAAGCTGACGCTTGCAGAGGACAGAACACTCGAGGGAAGAGAACACTGTGGAGAATGATGCAGACATGCTGAGGCCCCTTCAACATTAGCAGAGTGTGACCAAGGAAGCTTCCAGGGAACTGCAACATTGGAACAGGCCTCACAAAATGCTGGGAAGAGTCCATTCCCAGCAGACTGCCTCGATAACCTGTTGGTCAGGTTGTAATGGGTTAGAACAGTAGTTCTCAACCTGTGGGTCGCAAATCCCTTGTAAAGGGCTCACATAGTGGCTCACAACCACCTGTACCTCAGTTTCAGGGGATCTGAAGCCCTCTTCTGACCTCTCTTAGCACTGCATGCACATGGTGACCATGTATACATACAAACGCATAAAATACATTGTAAAAAAATGCAGTTTAATTCTATAAGTGGCAGGGCCATTGGACTCAGGAACTCACGGCAACTCTGCTATCTGCATATGAACAAGACCTCGGCAGTCAACATCTCAGCATGGACTGGCGCTGTACCACCAAGAAGATAAATCCTGCCAGTTTGTATGTCCAATGACAGTTTACAAATACATTTAACCACAGTGCCCAAAGACATTCAGCAATGCCACCTGAAATTCTAGACACACTTACTCGGTAAGGGATGGCGCAGTCAGTGGGGCAGTGTGGAGCATTAGTATCTTTCCGCATGCTAATCCACATGTTAAGGAAGAACAGAAGTAAGCTATCACAGGATTAAGTCAAGACAATTTCAGCAATGAAAAATATGTTCCACAATGATAAGGAAATCAAATTGGAATTTAATGATTAAAATTTAGTAAAATTTGGCAAAAGTACCAAAACAACTCTGGCCTAATGTGTGGCCAGTTTCTAGTCTCAACTTTATGCAACCTAAAGTCACCTGGGAGGGGAAATCCTAGCCGAGCAGGCAGCTTGGCTTGTGGGCATTCTGTGGGGCACGGCCTTGATTGTTAATTGATGCAGGAAGGTATAGTCTACTGTGGGTCTCGCTGTTGCAGGCCATATAAGAAAAGCTAGCTGAGCATGAGCCTGTGAGAGAGCCTGTGAGCGAGCCAGCAACATTGTTCTTCCATGGATCCTGACTCGTCTCAATGTCATGTTGTGACCTAGAAGTGTGAGCTGAAATTGTTAGGTACAGTCAAAAGAAACTTATGCTGCGTACTACTATCTCATTTGCAGACTCCATTCAATCATAGCGAGAAACTAAATGAAAGGTTCCAGGCCCTGGGGGAGCTAGGGACTTCCCGATAGCTGAACAGCATCTATTATAGGGAACTAAGGGTCTGAAAGCAGACACGTCAGGGATTTCTCCATCTTGCTGGCAGAGTCAAATAAGTTCACATTCCTAGGCCCCGGACTCTACTCCCATCCTGATTGGTGAATACTTCCTTGCTCAACTCCTTATGTCAAAATATGATTGGACAATGCTACAGGCCATCCCCTCTCACTCTGTGGTCTCGTCTTTTAAATATGCTGCACAATTTCTCCTCATAGTCGTAACTCAGCTCCTGAGTCTGTTCGGTGGCATTGATTGATCAATTGTAGCGTTATTACTATAACTTTTGTTGTCTTCATTGACCTAGTGTTTGAGTTGTGTTGGATTTAAGAGGACCTCACAACAAAATAAACCAAAGTTACTTTCATTTGCATGGATTATTACAGTGACAGAAAAGGAAACTAGAATGCCCAGTGACACAGGTCCCTAATCCTAGTTACCCAAGACGTTGAGGCAGGAGTATCAAAAGCCTGAGCCATACTGGGAGTTCAAGGTCAGCAGTGGAGCTAACCAAGACTCTTTAACAAAGTAACCAGAGAGCTGGAGATGAAGCTCAGTAGTTCTTCCCCAACTGGGCGTGCACACACACACACACACACACACACACACACACACACACACACCATATAAACAGAAAATAAATATAGAAAGAAGCTTAATAATAGTGCGTTAAAAAAAAAAACCCTTCAGTATGAGGAACAGGTTACCTCTTCTAGAGTTGATGGCCAAGGTCACGTTACAATCTATTGCCAATACTTTTGGTTACCCCCAGAGCTTGACAGTAAGACCCTACTGTTGAAGACAACACAAACTTGAGTAACAGAACATGGAAAAAACGAAGCTGGTGCTGACATGAAAGCCTCCTCCCTATTGGCTAGCTTTTATGCTCTAGAAGGTGCTATATATGCTACTGGAGGAGAGACCTGGTCATCAGCTTCGCCCTGCTGTGAACCCTGTAGCCTGCCAGTGCCTGACAAGATGCCCACTGGTGAAACAGCACCATGAATGTCACAGGGCTAGCCAACCACTTTCTGATTGGATCTAAGGTCCACACCATGAGATGGAATCCATACCAGGTACTGTTAAAGAGGCCAAGAGTCTGTGGCTAGATGGGTCATAGGCCTCAGGCAAGAACTTAATACTATTATTCTGCTAAATGGACAGAGCTTTAAAATGAGTGCTAATGACATCCTGGTATACACATATCTCAGAACATCTCTTATCCCTCACCAGAGAAACTTCTCCTTGCAGTAGATGGTGATTCGTACAGACTCTCAAAGACACTGACTGTGGAATGCTCAGCCCCAAACGGGACCCACGTATCACACCCCTCCCCCAAGGCTCATCATCTTTGAGGAAGAGGGGTTGGAGAAATTCTAAGAGGCAGAGGTTGTGGATAACATCAAGGCAATAGCATTTTCCAGACGCAGCAGGGCACTTACACATATAAAGGCACAGTAATTGATACAAGTTCAAGGCAAAACAAACAAACAAACAAAAAAAAACAAAAAAACAAACCCAGTATCTGAAGGGGGAGGTGGGCATACACTCCTACTGCTTATATAGGAGCTACTCACACTTGCTAGCAGTGGGGACAGAAGAGTCAGTTTTCTTTAATGATGGGACCCCTGGTAGGTTGTCCACATACTCACAAGGTCCCTACTCACAAGACTAATGGGGCATGAAGAGGCAGGAAAAACTCAAAGCTGGGAGGAGATGAAGGGAGGGTGGTTATGGGAGAACCTGGGGAAGGGTGGGTAATATGACCAAAATATGTCAGATGAAATTCTCAAAGAATTATGAAAAATACTGCTGTTTTTTAAAGACACTGGTAATGTGCAATAGACACTTAGTAGAATGGTAGAAATGAAAAGGGCCCATGATGCTGCTATGTAAAAACACAGAGACCCTGGGCATTGTAGCCCTCATGTAACAGCGATGTGAGTGGGAACTATTCAAATACTTTGCAAAATGAACTGGTAGCTTGAAGGTAAGATTTACTGATACCCACGTTGACAATGGTGGTCAGCATGTGTTTAAACATGCAGACACCTAGGCCTGGGCCACACTTTACACACGTGTAAGTTATTTTGGTTAAGAAGACCTCAGCAGAGTTCCTGAAAATACAAGGTTCTATTTCAGCATCACATGTCGAGGGAGTAGTAAAACCTAGGGAAGCAGGAGGAGCCAGGGAGAGCGAGCGTTTAGCAGTGTGAAGGGACACCCCGGGGCCGTTCTAGTGACAGAGTGGATCGAGGTTTGAGGAAGTAGTTCGTTCTAGGGTTAGGACAGCAAGATAAACATCACCTCACAGGAGTCCGCAAAGCTCGTTTGGCTGGGAGTTCGAAGTGGTTCTCCGTCTAGTATGGGACCAAGGGCTTCTCTTGTGGGCCCAGAACCTGAACTCTTCCACGTTCTGTGACTCGGGGCTGAGGGATGCAAGCATAGGGCCCACACGCAGCAGAGGCTCCCTGCTCACGCAGACCCCTTGTGCATGCCCTTCAGGTGCTTCGCTTGGCGGCGGATGAACTGACACGTGACAAGGAGGGGGCAACTCACCCCAGCCTGAGGCTGGCGCACGAGGCTCGCTTCCATGGCTAGCTTCTTCCATTTCATATACTTGGGATTTCGTCTGTAAAACAGCACTATTTCAAAACATCCCTCAGATTTATATAGCATGCAGTAAATGCACAGAAGTGGTGGTTTAAACTTAAATGTGTAAGTAGAAATGTGTGAAATTCTAGATAAAACTGATTACATCAAATGGTACCCCAGTCAACATCTCCTGTTTATTAATAATTAATCAATTAATTAATTTTGGGACAAGGTTTCTAGCTGGCCTAGAACTTGCTATGAGACCGCATTGGCCTTGAACTCGTGAAGATCTGCCTGCTCTGGGATTAAAGGTGTGTGCCAACCACACCTAGCCCTATGTCTCCTGTATCTTAATTTCTTTTTCAAAACGTACTCTTTTTACAAGTCGTTTTACCTTACCTCTGTAATAGATTTCAGTCGATACATCATATTGTGTTTGACAAAAATATCTTAATAATATAATGTTTTGATACTTCTTATTGATACTAAAACTAATACTAATAGTTGCTTGCAGTTATTTTTAAATTAAAAATATTTAGTATTGTATGTAATAGCAAAGCAGCCACACTGGACATGTGGAGTGTGGTCTCTCCTGACCCTCTCCTGACCTGGCTTTTTGGCAAATACGCTCACTCACTGAGCCATCTCACCAGCCCCAGAGAGTTACTTAAAAAATAAAAGTCAACTTAAGTACTCTTTTTACTTTGGTTTTTGGAGACAGGGTTTCTCTGTGTAGCCCAGGCTGTCCTGGAATTAGCTTTGTAGACCAGGCTGGCCTCGAACTCACAAAAATCCTCCCACCTCTGCCTCCTGAGAGCTGGGAGTAAAAGTGTGTGCTACCATGTCTGGCTGGCTTCAGTATTGAGAATTAAGTTAGGAGTAAGAATAAATGACTGAGACCTGAGAGTGTACAGAGAAAGCTATTTTTCCACATTTGGGTAATGGCAACAGACAAGCTCTGGGGACCCTGCATCTGATGTTGCCACTGGGGTTTCAGTTCCTGTCATGTTGATGTTAGACTGAAACAGCAATGTCAGAGGAGAAGGTGAACCTATCTACCCTTACCTAGCCTATCAGCTGTGCCTACAGCGTTGTGACTCGTGGCCATCCCTGGTTTGCGGATCTTTGGGCACCAGGGTTGGTAATTGAAGTTCTGACAGAATGGACTTTGGCGTGGGGGATGGGGTGGGTGGGTGGTGGGTACCTACTTTAGGTCTCATTTGAGTTTCAGCATCCTCTTCCTTGCCTTCCTGTCTCAGGAGGAGGAGGTTCCTGCAGAGCCATGCCTACAGCCCAGCTGCATACTTGGTCTCGCTGTTTAGCTTCTTCTTCTGAACCCTGGTGGTTCTCTACCCCGTTTATCACTAATTCCTGCACAGCGGGCTGGGATCCTGCAGTGGATGCCCATAGGGTCACTGGACCTAGAAACTGGAACCCTGCAAAGCTTTGCCTGACTTTGGGCCTTGCTCATCTGACTTTGGGTATTTTTCAACTCCTCATATCTCCTCCCCCGCCCCTGCTCATGACTCTACTAAGTTTGCAGGTGAATTGTGTGACGGGGCCTGGGACATGGACGTGTCTAGCATGGGTCAGATCTGCTGCTATACATTCACAGTCTACCCTTCCTGCCTCAGCACCAGACTCTACAGTGTCCATCGCCTTTAGGGAGAAGTGACTGCCTGGGCTTTTTTTGGCACCTGGCACGTGAAATCCTTTGTCATTCCTATGGATGGAACTCTTCTTCTCTCATAACAAAACAGTGCTGTTTCCAAAATCTTTCTTGCCACAACTATATTTGTAGGACAGACACTATTCATGTGAAGACTCACAGGCTGGACTCCCTACCCAATACCCACGGTGCCAGGCCTGGGTTGGGCAGGACCGGGGATGGGCAGAGGAGGTTGCAGGTTCACATCCTTGCTGCAGGGTGATGGTGATGGTGATGCTGGTGGCAGCTGTGGCAGCTGTGGCAGCTGGAGACTCTCCCGGTGAGATGTCACTCGGCCTGTAGCCCAGCTTCCCTGGGCTCTGCTTCACTCCTACAACCAATCAAACTCTGTTTCTGGTTACTCATTTACAGTACCTTGTGCTTTTCTTTAGCTTCTCTCTTTGTCAGCCTTAAAAAAAATAGAATCTTTTCAGGCAAATGTTAAGTATACAAAACACAAACAGTGTCTTGTTCTAAAACATCGTTACAGTTGTAATTTACCTCACATTCCCATGTTATCTAATTTAAAGTACAGTCATTTCCTGTAAAGTGGATTCAACTATAAACAGAAGCTAAACGTATTGGACAAAGAGTAACGGTGCTTGTGATAGCTAAGTCTAACTATCAACTTGATCCAGCCAAGAATCACCTGAGAAGAAAATCTCAACGCGTAATTTCTAGCTCACGTTGGCCTGAGATAATGTTCATAGCATTCAGTCTTGATTACACATTAAGTAATGTGGGAAGACTCAGCCCATGGTAGGTGGCACCATTCCCTATGTAGTGGATCCTGGATTCTGTGTATTATATATATATAATATAGTAGCATTTGATTTCTGATCCATTTTAGTACAAACAATCTCTCCTCTCTCTCTCTCCACCCCCCATGTATATCTGTGTATATGCCTGTCTCCTCTCTCTCTCCACCCCCCATGTATATCTGTGTACATGCCTGTCTCCCCTCTCTCTCCCTCCCCCCATGTATATCTGTGTATATGCCTGTCTCCCCTCTCTCTCCCTCCCCCCATGTATATCTGTGTATATGCCTGTCTCCCCTCTCTCTCCCTCCCCCCATGTATATCTGTGTATATGCCTGTCTCCCCTCTCTCTCCACCCCCCATGTATATCTGTGTATATGCCTGTCTCCCCTCTCTCTCCACCCCCCATGTATATCTGTGTATATGCATGTCTCCCCTCTCTCTCCACCCCCCATGTATATCTGTGTATATGCCTGTCTCCCCTCTCTCTCCCTCCCCCATGTATATCTGTGTATATGCATGTCTCCCCTCTCTCTCCACCCCCCATGTATATCTGTGTATATGCCTGTCTCCCCTCTCTCTCCCTCCCCCCATGTATATCTGTGTATATGCATGTCTCCCCTCTCTCTCCACCACCCCATGTATATCTGTGTATATGCCTGTCTCCCCTCTCTCTCCACCCCCCCATGTATATCTGTATATATGCCTGTCTCCCTGTGTGTATACAAGCTCAAGTGACATTTTACTACTAGCCTGATATAATGTATCAAGATTTCAAATAATACAAACATTTCAATTGTGCACACTGTCTCCTACACTGGATTATTTTCACCCTTATCTTCTTCTAAAAAGCTTCATTTTAACTCTTAAATTTCACATCCTTTACTAGGTGCCACCCATTTTTATGTTGCTTTTCTGAGACTAGCCTCCCCTGAGCACTGTCTGCTTCCCTGATAGCCACTGATGAAAACTCTGCTTGTTGTGGTCATGTGCCTGCAACTCCATCGGCCAGCAGCACTGTCAGGGCGCTCCTCATTTGGAACACAGATGACTCTGTTCTGCTTTGTTTCAGAAAAAGCAGTCCCTGTTAGCACTGCTTCACAAGAAATGAAGACTCACAGTTTTTACCTTCCTTCAACCCGATCCATTTTAGTGAGAAGGTGACCATCCTTCAGCAGTAGCAGATCAGCGCCTGCTGGAGGGGACTTCTCAAATTCCGGTGTGACCACAGGCTCCTGGGGGCTCCAGGCTTCCTTCTCACTGTCCTGTGCGTCTTTTATACACGAGTCAGGAACACTCCTTTGAAAAATTCACAAATACCAACATTGTCTCATACATCGGCAGATAAAGGTCAGACAGCAGTTTGGTAACCTTTTGCCTCTTCTCCGTCTGCATCTGCTTACTAGTTATGAAACATTACAAAGCAGCAGGCAAGGAAGGGAAGTCCAGATTCATTCTTCAACTAGGCGAATATAAGACCATGAGTTTGTGGACCAAGAGTTGAGTCTAAGCATGGGCAAAGTGTTACAGGTAAGATTCCATAAAACAAAACAGCTCATCAGGCAAAAGCGGGGGGAAGTAGTTATGAGATGTGGCTTAGCAGGTGAGACTACTTGGTGCTTTTGCATAGGACCAAAGCTCAATTTCCAGCACCCACATGGTGGCTCACAAGCATCTGTAACTCCAGCTCCCTCTTCCGGTTTCCATGGTCACTGCACACACATGGCACACATATATACACGCAGGGAGAACACCCATACACATAAGATAAAATAAACAAATTTAAAAAATAAACTCTAAGCAATTTGGAGGCAGAGGCAGGCGGATCTCTGAGTTTGAGGCCAGCCTGGTCTACAGAGTGAGTTCCAGGACAGCCAGGGCTACACAGAGAAACCCTGTCTCAAACAAAACAAAACAAAACAAAACAAAACAAAACAAAACAACCAAAAAACCAAAACAAAAACAAAAATTCTAATTTCAAGTATTTATAACGTTATTACATGTGTGTGTGAGAGACATGCATGTGCATGTATGTGCATGTACTATGAGTGTGTGCAGGTCAGAGGGCAAATCCATGGCATTGGTTTGCACTTTCCATCTTTATGCGGGCTTCAGGATAGAACCTTGGTCACCAGGTTGCCTGGGAAACACCTGAATCCACTGGGCCATCGTACTAGCCTTTGATTTCAATAAAATGCAAAAAACTTTGGTTTTTATTCAACACAGTTTGCCATAATTGAAAATATCATAAGTACCAGCCAAAGAATAATGAATCATAGCTACAATGTTGGAGTTTTCTATGAGAAAAATGGTTAATATAGAGGATGTGGACTAATAAGTGCCAGAACAATTAATTCAAAACTCATATATCTGCAAGTTTAGATAATAAGAACTGACCAAAATGAAGCATTTTTAAAAGCGTTACTAGTCAAATGTTTAAAACAACAGCAGTAACATGTCATATAGAGCTTGCTGTTTACTGATGTAGTAAGTGCTACTGAGAAGTCAGTTACTGAGTGCTGCCCATCTCCACCTACTGTGTCAGTAGCTGCACAAAATGGTACGAAAGACGGTAAAACTCTGTATGGCAACCAAAAGCCAGCAGCCAAATACAAAGATGTCAAAGAAGCAAAACTCAAACAGGAAGATGAATGTTATGCACGGGGTGGAGGTGCGCTGGCAGCAGCCTCAGTATGGCCAGAGGGTAGCATGCTCAAAACCAATTCAGTCCTTAAAATTTCAACACGGCCTATGTAATTCCAGCTTTGGATACATGTGACTAGTTTCAGAGAGGCAGAAAGGCAGAGAGAGAGAGAGAGAGAGAGAGAGAGAGAGAGCGCCTCCACAGTTTAGAACAGTAACAAAACACCCAGACCCAGCAGCTGAAAGGGAGTGATGAAGTCGAGGACATAAAGTCATGGAGATGAAAAGACATAGAACCCACGAGGCAGAAGTATTTCTTTGAAATGATGAACAATGCTGACAAACATTGTATAAACTCCAAATTCTTAAAAGAAGAGATGATAAAAAGTAACACTGCAATAGATACAAATAAAATACAGGTTGATCAGCAAGTGCTCTGGAAATCTATATTGCTGGAAATTGAGAAGAGATGCAAACCCCTGGGCCCCCGTGACCTACCGACATTAAGTCAAGACCAAGACAGACTGATGTGAGTAAAAAGGCTGATCGGGCTCATGAGGAGTCTCTCTGCAGGTGGTCACTCAGGGGCCAGACCAGTGTAGACTCCAGAAAGCCTGTACTTTCTGGAGGTCTGGGGGTACGTGGGGGTGTGTCCAGAGGGGAAGTAGTGGAGTCCAGGCTGACCCCAGGAGTCTGAGGGTGGGCTCCATGTTCAGATGTTGGGCCTCAGGTTAAAGCTATGAAATAAACAAGGTGGAACACAGGCTGAACGATGTCTGCAACAGTGATTCAGTGAATGGACAGGGGTGTGAATTTTATTAACAAGTACACTGTAAAAATTGCATTAATTTAAATTAACTACTGAGCAAAATACTCAGAAAGAAAACAATCTCTCAGCCTGGGGAAGGCCAGGGCTGGGCTGAATCTCTGCATAATCTACCAAATTCAAGTAAGGCCCAGCTCAGTGGCTTCATACTGTCCCTTAAAGATAAAGTGGTGAGAAAGCTACTGGTGACATAGAGTGCGTTTGATCTTATTATCCTGACATCAAAATCAGAGAAAAAAATATTAAAATATGCAAATGAATAAACAATCAAAATTGTCAATTTTGCTGCTGAACATAGATAAAAAATTCTCAATAAAATCCTTGAAAAACAAAATCAATAGCATATTGAAATATCATACACAGCTACCAAGTTAGTTTAATTTCAGCTATGCAAAGATGGTTCAACATACATGTCTTAGTTTGAATTTTATCACTGTGAAGAGACACCGTGACCAAGGCAACTCTTATAAAGGGAGACATTTCATTGGAGCTGGCTTACAGGTTCAGAGGTTTAGTCCATTATCATCATGGTCAGGGGCATGGCAGCATCCAGACAGACATGGCACTAGTGGAGGAGTTGAGAGTTCTACATCTTGATCCGCAGGCAGCAGGAGATTATGTGACACACTGGGTATAGCTTGAGCATAGGAGACCTCAAAGCTCTGCCCAACAGTGACACACTTCCTTCAATAAGGCCACACCTACTGTAGCAAGGCCATACCTCCTAATAGTGCCTCTCCCTATGGGCCAAGCATTCAAACACATGAGTCTCTTGGGGGAGGCATTCCTATTCAAATAACATATAAAAAATAAAAAATTATGTATCTTGGCATACATATCAAGATACCAGACACAGAAATCATCTGACCATCTCCATATTTGCAGCCATTTGTCAAAGTTCAGCATCCCTCATGATAAAGCCTTGAAGGAGCATACTCCAATATAATAAGACTGCATTTGAACAACCTATAGCCAATGTTATACAAAATGGGGAAAATTTGAGTGCAGTTCCCCCTAATTAGCAATCATTTTATTTAACATAATGCTTGAATTTTAGACAAAATACTGTAGCAAGCCAAAGACATACAGGGCTACTGAGAGGAGAGGAAGAGGTCAAATCATTTCAATTTGTAGACTAAGTGGCTGCCCACTAAACTGATTCTTCTTACTCACCCAGAAACCTTTCTGATATGAGAACGCTTTGTCAGGATACAAAATCAACATATAAAGATCAGTAGCTTTCCAATATACCAATAACTGAATATGTTAATAAAGAAATCAGGAAAATAGCCCCATTCTCAACTTCATCTCTCTCCGTCAGTGTGTATTTTATGTGTGTCTCTTTTTATGTGTCTAAGTGTTTTGCCTGCATGTTTGTCTGTGCACCACTTGCATGCCTGGTGACTGCATATGCCAGCATGTTGGGCTGAAGTTACAGACGGTTGTGAAGCACTGTGTAGGTGCTGGGAATTGAACCTGGGTCCACTGCAAGAGTAGCTAGTGCCCTTAGCTGATCTGTTTCTCCAGCCCAGAGCCCATTTATTAAGTGGTTACACAATATGATATTTAGTGGACATAACACTATAAATAAATTCTTATTGATAAGTACACTATCTCTGAACTTATAATGATTCTAGTACCCATACATGCTATAAGAATATAAAATGTTTACACATGTTTTATGTTCATATTACATATTGACTATTTAGTCACTGATTGTATATAATATGTAATAAATGTCCCTAATCTCTTCTTGGTGTTTTCATATTTTCCTGTCCCAGAGGAATCCAGCTCTAAAAATGAAGACAAAGAATGACACCAAAGCAAATACCGATGCACGCTACTCAGTTACCCGCGATTACCTTGCTTAGCTGTGTGAGCAAGAGTGCACCAGAGGGACCACCACTTTACACTAATCAACTCTTATTCTTTTAAAAGAAAATATTCATCAATTTAATTGGATTAATAGATATCAAATTATTTATATCCTTCTGAGACCCTTGCAGACACCTGAATAGTCCTAGCAGAACTCTACAGTTTATTACCCAAAATATTGTTAGTGTTTGGAACAGGATGATTGACTTTAAACTATTTTTACAGCCTTACTTAGACAGGCAGTGGTGGCACACGCCTTTAATTCCAGCACTCAGGAGGCAGAGGCTGGCAGATTTCTGAGTTCAAGGCCAGCCTGGTCTACAAAGTGAGTTCCAGGACAGCCAGGGCTACACAGAGAAACACTGCCTCAAAAAACAAAACAAAACAACCAAAAAGACTACTCCCCCAAAACAAACAAACAAACAAACAAACAAACAAACAAAACAAAACAAAACAAAGCACAGCAAAGCGGCTTTACCTAGCAGGTTCTTCTTTCTTGTCAGCAGGTGACAGCTCTGAGACTTCCAGTTCCATCCACTGCTGCTTCCTGCTTCCTTCTTCAACCTTTGGTGAAAGTTTGAGGCAAGCATGAATGTTACTGTTCAGGAAAACCGTTACCATTTTCATCGCTTGAGGCTTATTTCCACTACCTGCTTTAGCGTGATTTGTGCAGGGCTGGAAAGGTAACACAGGGGTGAAGCACAGTTGCTGCTCTTGTAGAGGTCCTGGGTTCAGTTCTCAGAACCCACCCACAAGGCCACTCACAACAACTCTAGTCCCAGATAACACTGTCTTCTGTCCTAGAGGGTACCTCACACACATGTCATACACATACATACACACATGCAGGTAAAATATTCATAAAGTAAAAAATAGATACATTTTAAAAAGTTTTTGCTTTGTTTAATTTTAGCATTAGAGACTATTTTTTTGTAAAGTCTGCTTTGTTTTATTTCTGTTTGATCTAAGAAGAAAAATCCCAGAGTTTTATACAACTTCAAAGATGAGCATTCTTAGATCTGTGCCTTTCTGGATTCTGTCTTTGCCGTCTGGCATTTCCACTGTCTACTCGATGGAAGCACTCTGAAGAACAGGAGAAAAGTCACCACCTTCAGGATTTCCTGCCAGGATCACACATGCAACAGTTCAGGCCAGCACGCGCCATCATGGGTGTTAGGAGGAAATATGAAACGGTTCCTCACTGCAGAGCGGAACTCTTTCCCTTTGATTTCAGCAACTTTTAAAATCACTTTGATA
This sequence comes from Mus caroli, assembly GCF_978045245.1. Taxonomy (NCBI): domain Eukaryota; kingdom Metazoa; phylum Chordata; class Mammalia; order Rodentia; family Muridae; genus Mus; species Mus caroli. The sequence continues at coordinate 117,796,416 of NW_028227268.1, forward strand.
CTGAGGTATCAAAAACTATGAAGGAGCTCACTGAAACAGATGTGCCCAATCCAGCTGCTGAGTGGTAGGTGAAGCTGCTGCACTGGTTTCAAACTCTGGGAGCGAGATGCCTCCCAAACAGGACAGGCAGTACCTATGATATTCCACAGATGGCTGGTACCTAAATTACTCCTACTTCTGCTTCAAGTACTCACTCAAAGCTCTTAGGGGTCATTGCCACAAGACAGGATGCAATCCCACAATGCTCTGTCAGATAAATAACCCAACAACTCCATGCAGTTAGTCAGTGGGATTAGACTTGTGAATTTGTGTGAGTGGAGGAAGTCCTGAGCTAATGAGATCTCCAAGGATGCATGTTGTTGATACTGTGTCTTGTAGATACTGGCTCAGCCATAGTTAGGACTCCAAGGCCTCTGCCCCGTGGGAGCGGCAATGCTTCCTGGGATAGGCTCAGAAGGAATCTGAGTGGGAATGCTGACAGTGTGCATAATGTCACCACAGCTGTCTCCCCATCTGATGGCCTGGGGACTGCTCCCCTGCCGACTGTTCCCACTGAGACTAGCTAACCTGCTCTTTATTCAGCTGTACTCCATCACCATGTCTTCCTGTTTAATTGGGTGCAATAGCCCTGTCTCGGCTGTATGCGAGAACCCTGCTTACTTGTTCAACTTGTTTTCCCTTCCTCCCTCGCTGGAGCAGTCTGGACAATCCCTGGAGCCATAAGGATGCAGCAAATTTGCAAAATAAGTCATGTTTTCTTAGGAGATGGAAAGCTTCATCTACACGTATGTTTTTAATATTTCTCTAGATTTTTGTGAATCTGGATCAAATATATTTTTTGGCAGATGATGAATGTTCTTGTGTGATATAAAGTCATATGCTCTGAAACCAGTTTTACCAAAGAACATACTGTATGGATGCTTTAAAAAGGATGGTTTGTCGATCAACGTTAAACTCTGTGGAAGTACATATGCCCGCTGTCAAAACTTACCAAGAAGGAATTACATCTTCCAGAGGTCGGAAAGGAAAATGCCAAGTTTGCACACACCAAAGCACACAGTGACCAAAGCACACAGTGACCAAAGCACACAGTGGCCAAAGCACACAGTGGCCAAAGCACACAGTGGCCAAAGCACACAGTGGCCAAAGCACACAGTGACCAAAGCACACAGTGGCCAAAGCACACAGTGGCCAAAGCACACAGTGGCCAAAGCACACAGTGGCCAAAGCACACAGTGACCAAAGCACACAGTGGCCAAAGCACACAGTGGCCAAAGCAAAAAGTGGCCAAAGCAAAAAGTGGCCAAAGCAAAAAGTGGCCAAAGCACACAGTGGCCAAAGCACACAGTGGCCAAAGCACACAGTGGCCAAAGCACACAGTGACCAAAGCACACAGTGACCATGCTGATTTGAATGGAAGGTTGTTTTTTTTTTTTTGTCAAACTTACAGACATTTTCATTTCTTCTCATTTATTGCTTTGTTCCCATTGAGTAATTTTACCTTAAGTCAATGAAAGCACATTTATCAAAAGTTGACAACCAATACCATACTCCTGTGTTTATCTTAACTCAAAAGATCACATGATGCGGGATAAATTGATTTTCTAGGCCATATCAATTAGTGAAAACTCATTCTGAAAATATTTTTCTGAATTTTTATTATTTAGACAGTAGAAACCACCTCTATCTAGACACAGCTTTATCTGTGGATAGTCCCATCATATTGGGAAGCTTTGTTTTGTTTGAGACAGGGTCTCTCTATGAAGTCTTGGCTGTCCTGGAAGTTGAAATATAAATCAGGCTAGCCTTGAAATTGATGAGATCTGGCCACCTCTGCCTCCCATGAGCTGGAATTAGAGGCATGTACCACTATATGAAAGCTTTTAGTCAGCAAAAATAAGAATAAAATTGATTTTTGAAAGCAAGAATAGCAGGACCTCTTTTTGAATGTGAAACTTTTCTTTCTTTCTATTTTCTTTCTGTTTCGTTGAGACAGGGGCTCATTGTGCAGCCCTGGCTGGTCTTGAACTCACAGAGATACACACAGCTCTACAGTACTAGGGTTAAAAGCATGCATCACTGTCTTAGTCAGGGTTTCTATTCCTGCACAAACATCATGACCAAGAAGCAAGCTGGGGAGGAAAGGGTTTATTCAACTTACACTTCCACACTGCTGTTCATCACCAAGGAAGTCAGAACTGGAACTCAAGCAGGTCAGAAAGCAGGAGCTGATGCAGAGGCCATGGAGGAATGTTCTTTACTGGTTTGCCTCCCCTGGCTTGCTCAGCCTGCTCTCTTATAGAACCCAAGACAGCCAGCCCAGAGATGGTCCCACCCACAAGGGGCCTTTCACCCTTGATCACTATTTGACAAAATGCCCCACAGTTGGATCTCATGGAGGCACTTCCCCAACTGAAGCTCCTTTCTCTGTGATAACTCCAGCTGTGTCAAGTTGACACAAAACTAGCCAGTACAATCACCAAGCCCAGCCTGGAATCTACTTTTAAAACGCCTATTTTGTTACTAATTTCAGCTTGTCTTTCTTTGTTTACACAGACTGACATCGTGTCATGGTGTGGGGAACTCCTGACATTTCAGGATTCAGGCTCCAGATTTTATACTTGTGGCCACTGCAGCAGTCAGGAAAGCCCTGAATTACTTACATTATATTGTATTTACATCTTTAGTTGCAGAAATACTGTGATTAAAAATAATTCTTAAGTGTATTAATTGGTTGCATGTGTGTCTGTGCACCACACAACTGGCACCTAAGCAGACCAGAGGGAGGCCTCAGACCCCCAGGAACTGCAGTTACAGATGGTTAGGAGCTGTCACGTGGGAGCTGGGGATTAAACCTGTGTCCTCTAACAGAGTACCCAGCACTTGTAACTGCTGAGCCATCTCTTCAGCCGCTGTGCAGTGTTATGGGTCATTTCAGTCATATGATTCATTTCTTTGAAGTAGCTAAGTCATGGCCCTTTTGGTATACTAGTCTTGGGCTCTGTCCAATTCCTCCTAATTTCCCGTTCCTACTTTCAGCACATCAATATCAAGCATGCTACTTCCTTACACGTCAGTTCTGACACTCCCGGGGACTTTTACTCTTGTCTTCTGAATCACAAGAATCCCCTTATTTGTGTGCCATATGTGTTCAGGGTTTGATTTCATTACTCGGCAAATGCACAGGATGGCTGCTAAGCTCATGTTCAGACCAAGAGCAAGAGGTAGAGGGAAGACATTTTTCCCTGTCTCATTTTTCAAGTTGGGGAAATGTCCACATCACTTCAGACAGGCAAACCAGACAGACCATCAGCTCACATCAGACAGAGTCTTTTTTAAGTTAGAGGTAATTACCTTGAAGTGACTTCTTCTACAGTCCCCCGGAAGTGGTTCCTCCACAGGACAAATGCTTTCCAGCCCACCCGCCGCTGTGTGCTGCAGCTCAGGGCTGCTGCGCTTTGGCTCTCTGTTCTTCCCTGTTGTGTCTCCAGTGAGAGACTCTCTCCCATGCGCTTTCACTGAAGGAACTTCTGGATGTCCTGGCGCACATTCTTTGTCAGATTTCGTGTTTATTTCGAGATCTTCAGACATTTTTTTGAGATGCAAAGATGGGGGGTGAGCCTGCTTGCTCTCCTCCTCAGACAGGGGCTGGATCAGCATGGTTGGCTCTGCAGGTGTGCTCTGTGCTTGTGGGCACATCTTTGAGGGGTCTGGATTCTTCAGGGGACACAGGATGAGATGAGAAAAACAGTGAAAGATAAATATAGTTTTTACATTTAAATTTCTTAATATATGTTTAGATGTCAGAAATCACTGGGCAGTAAATTTTTTAAAAAGAAAAATAATGTACTTAACCAATACAAGGATAACAACATGAACTGGAAAAGTTACGTTAGTCACTGTTGTTTGGACAAAACAATTATGGATTAAATTATTAGTCAATCTGCTGTGTGTTATTTTACCAAAAATGAATTGTTTATTTTTTTTTTCTTTACAAGGGTTTGCTTTGTTTGACAGCAGTTATGGGTTTAGGGGGCACACAGGCCTGACCTCCCGTTTTCCGTTTGACCATGTGAGGAGACCCACGGTAGTGATGGTGGTCCTGGGGGACCAGCCAGGAGAGCTCAACCGGAACCACTGGCTTCGAGGCTTTGTGTTCATTTCGCCTTCGGCCCCTTCTTGATAGGCTTCCCGATGTCCTTCCCCCAGAGCTTGAGGCCGATGGCTCTCTCAATTTTGCCCAAAACCTGGTTATTCGGAATGGCCGGTCCACTTTCATAGTCTGCGATGACTTGCGGCTTCTCATTGATTTCCGTGGCCAGGTCCTTCTGGGTCAGGCCTTTGCTCTGCCAGCCCCGCTGGATCACTTTGCCCACCTCCAGGGTCACCCTGTCGAGATGCAGCTCCTCGGTCTCCCGGTCTAGCTTGGCTGTGTTTTTAGTGATGGATGCTGCTTGTTCTGGTCAGCAGCCCATTTCTTGGATGTCTCCACATCTTCTCCTCGTCGCTGAGCTGCTAAGATGGCCTGCTTAGATTTGGCCTGTGCGGCCGTGGGGCCCTTCTTGCGCAGCACCGTCACGGTGTCCCAGTCACTCTTGGCTATGGTGTGGCGGGGGCAGTGGTCTGTCCGGAGGCTCTGGCAGCTGCTCGAGACCTGGCCCGGCGCCGCAACATCCCTTCCGAATTGTTTATTTTTAATATTACAAATCTGTCTTTATATAAAAATATTCACCTCTTAGGCTTCAAAAAGTCAGCCACACTAGTGAGCTTCAGTGCGTTAGTGATCTGGTGAATAGTTGAGCAGGTGAAGGGATCAGAGCCAAACTCAAGCCTTTACACTGCCAAGAGCCAAAGCACTGACAGCAATCGCACAAAAACTAACTGCTAAGTTTTGATTTAAATTACACAGCAACATACCGTGACATCTATATGGGCTTTGAGCGTTAAGGCTGAATATACTCTAGCACTCACAAAAGACAATAGGTACCAGCATTAGCCACTTTCTAAATACCTAAGCTTATAGCCATAGACAGAAGCCACTCTCAACCTTAGCCGGAAGAACCTCCCCTCACAACAAATGGTGGCAAAAGCAAAGACTCAAGGTTTCCCAAGATGCTCAGCCTTTAACAAGGCATCCATAGGACTCCTGCCCGTCCCCACTAAGTCTCGGGGAGCACTGAGAACGGAGGGATGGAAGGGGCACTGTTACCTGTCTAGCCTGCCTCTTTGTGCACTACTAAGGAAACTTTCTCATATGCTGTTACTAGCATGCTCTATGCTTCGGTGTTCTTGGAAACCAATCACAATAGAAGTCAGTTAGAACTGCTTTGTATAGTTAGCCACAATATGCTTGGATCCAATCAACCACCAGGCAGTACTTCCTACACCCGTGTAAGAGCTTTTGTGGTTTTTGCTTTTATAACCTGCCCCTGGGATGGACCCCAACACAAGAAGGACATCTGCATCAATACAAGAAACTTTAGAATAAGACTTCCATTTTGAGTAGTGTTGGAGTAATGTTTAAGTTCCCAAGACCTCCCTGGAAATATGCTTTTCAAAAAGAGACATGTATGTAGGTAACTGACACCCTGGTTGGCAAGTTAACCAAGAATGTTAGAGAAGGCAAGCCCCCCTGCCCCAGCTGAATACCCCAGCAATGGGAGCAGGAGAAGTGTACAACAAAGACAAGTTCCTAAGGAAATCCCCTACCCCTAAGTCCTGATTGGTGGAATAACTTAGATGTTTTTTGAATTTTAAGCTTAAAATCCCTATAGGATCTTAACTCAATGTTGTAGCCAGCTCCTGAGTCTGGTTTGTGGTTCTGATAGATCAATCTTGGGATGTGGCATTCAATAAACCATCCCTATCTGACTGAGATTGGTGTCTGAGTGGTTTGTGTGGTAACTCCCAGACCCCAACAGTGACCACGTGTTAAACTGTTTAAGAACAGGTTTAGTTAAAAATATATCAGAAGTCAGGGTGGCACATGCCTTTAATCCCAGCACTCTAGGTGGGTAGATCTCTGTGCGCTCCTTTAGCCTGGTCTATAGCTAAGATGGCCTCTGGAGGTCTGAGCGTATTGTATCCTTGAGCCCACCATCTCTTTCAGCACAGAAGCTGAAGACAGTTCGACACCAAGAGACAGCATTGCTTCTTCGAATTTCCCACAAGCCATTGCAGGTGTGACACAACAATGCTAAGCTACAAGAAATGAGTCTCCAACAGTGGCCATCACTGTTAGGCACACACAAGTTCAGGTACACGGGTCTATGGCTCAGACCTTCCCTCATCCTGTGAGGAAGTCAGATTCACAGAAGCAGGAAAAATACTCAGAAAAATGTCTCCTCTGAAGCAGCAAGCTGACTATAGCTTCTAAGAACACACAGTTTTATTACTAGTTTAAGATGTTTAAAACATTACACGTCAAATGTGATATGGAATTGCTGCTGAAAAGCTGATTATGTAAGCACTATTTGGAGTATGGCACTTATTAACACAAAGAAAACATGACAGAGATTTGTGTATTAAAACTGTGCATACCGACGGCTGAGTATTCCCACTGCTGTCAAGATTCTTTTGTTCCAGCTGTGATGTCCCCTCCGAGTCCACTTCTGCTGAAACACACATACAGTTCTCTTAAAAAGCTACTCATGAGGTTATAAAGAACAGCACTTAAAAGTAGATGAAAAGGATAAAAAGAATAAAACTCTAAGGGGATAATGGTTATTTTCAATTTTCAAATTAAAAATTTAAATGCAGGTGGCTCCTTTATTTAAAAAATATTATAAGCTCACTGCTCTACACACACAAAGGGAGAGAGACATACACACACACACACACACACACACACACACACACACACACACTTCTATCTACATTATTTGGCTTGATAAATCCTTCCCCTAAATGAGGAAGCCTGACTAGTCCAAACCTGAGGACAGTCATTTGGACAGTGGGTAAAAGCGGCCTCTAGACACCCTGATGTTGGGAAGATTCTACAATCTCAGACTTGTCTCTGTCGACAAGATCCCCAGAAGCAAAACGTTAAGACGGGAAAGAAGGAGGCACACACAACCACACCACTTGTTATTAATCACTGAGCCCCAAATTAATAGGATTTGTTTGCGCATTTATGTGTAATACCCTCTTGCTCTTATCAGAAGCATTTGTGTTCATTTTGTGACAAATTCCCTTCTTTGCTGCAGCCAGGTCCTCAGTGGCGATGACTACACAGATAAACTCATGTCCTTCCTATGTGCCCCCTCATATTTTATCAGCAAGTATACTCTATCTCCAACAAGAGAAGTCAAGTTATTTACTAACATTTGAGTCTGGAGATGATAGCTCAGTAAAATTCCTGACAAGCAAGCATAAAGGACCTGAGTTCAAATTCTTGCACCCACTTAAAAGCTGAGTATGTCCGCACAAATCTGCAATCGTAGCACAGTGGGTAGAGGAAGGCACAGGTCCCTGGAGGAGCCTGCTGGCCAGCCAGGGAAGGTAACTGATAAACTCCAGGCTTAGGGGTAGGGTGAGGGGATGAGGTCTCAATAGATCAAGTGCGGGGGTGGGGGTGAGGATGGGGGGTGAGGTGAGAGCAGAAAGATGGCTCAGTGGTCAAGGCATTTCCTGTCAAGTGATCTCGAGACAGGGTTTCTCTGTATAGCCCTGGCCCTGGCTGTCCTGGAACTCACTCTGTAGACCAGGCTGGCCTGAACTCAGAGATCTGCCTGCCTCTGCCTCCCAAGTGCTGAGATTAAAGGCCATGGAAGTCCTAAGGAGCATTCAGAGGCATTCTCCTCTTGTCCTGGAAGGGCAGACACCTGGATCCCACTTTTCTTGTCCATTCCTTTTCCCCTTGCATTTAGTTAGTTCATTTCTTTGGCTATAGGGCACATGTTTACCATTCAGTCAGTGCCTGCTAGTCCCAGAGACTTTCAGGATGGCTCGCCCTTACCTGTTGCCTGTTCCATATCTAGAGATCGCCCTTGTTGATCTGTGGCATCAGATATAATCCCCTCACACTTGTTTAGCAGATTCTCAGAGACACTCTGAAAAAATCAATACCCATAACTAGTCTGTAAACATTTCCCAAGTATTTCATAATATGATATCTGAAGTTTTCCTACTCATCATTTCTTATTTTTTACTCTGCCATTAAAAAAATCCTAGAAACAAAAATGTCACACACTAAAATTAACCAGACCTAAAGACTTAAAAGTTAGTAACTTAATGAAATTCCTATTTGGAAAGTCATTGTTTTGAAATTAAGTAAATGTTAAGTTTCTGAACATGTCTATAAGGATCTTTCGTGTAATTTCTGGATCAAGCCAATATCTTTTCTTCATATGGTGACCAAACTTTGTATAGAGATTGTAGGGTCTCTGGCCATCAAATATATTAACCAAAACTGGATGGCACACCTATCTCAACAAGGAACTACACTTCAGGATGTCTGCCTTTGATTTTGTATTTTGCACTAAAATTAAATGTCTATATAAAACACTTTAAATATAAGTGTATATGTATATTGCCTGTGTCACTCAGACTGACTTCCAACACAACTTACAGGGTTGGCGTTGTCATCGCGTGCACACCTGCCTCATCCCTGCCAATGCTGAGGTTACTAATATGTGCAGCTATGCCCAGAAAATGCCCAAAATGCTTCCCATGGCCCTACTTTTGTTGCAAAGCTCCATATTTGCCATGACCACATCTTGGTGAACATGGGCACGGGATGGGAGGACCCTCATTTTGGTAAACAAGAGTTTCGACAATCTAGATATAAAGTGGGAAATCACTGATGGGAGGTGGTTGACTAAACTGTGAAAGTAGTAAGTACTGAGAGGGGTTGGAGGGATGGCTGTTCTTCCAGAGGACCCAGGTTCGATTCCCAGCACCCGTGTGCTGGCTCACAATCTTCTCCAAGTCCAGTTACAGACATGCATGCAGGCAAAACACATACTTAGAATAAAAGTAAATCTAAAAAAGCAAAAAAGACCACCATGCAAATATTAGATCTGCCATGGGATTATCTCTTCATTTCATAAAATCACACAGTATTTCAAGTTTGGAGAAGAAAGAATGTTAAAGCAGTTACTTACTAAATGTCTACAAAATGTCAGGTCCTGAATTCACACACTTCCTTCCTAGTATCTCAAATGACATACTTAGGGTGGTTTAAGAAGCGGATGCCACGGTGTTATGTTCTATTTCCTTAGGAAATAGGGTAGTCTACAAGGCTACACAATCTCATGCATACACACCTCGATTTGCTTAGGGGAAAAGACAACAGACAACAGGCATGCAACTCATGACAGCAAAAGAACAACTACCTCGTTTTCAAGGTGGACTTTCTCCCAGGCCAGGATCTCTTCCTCCAATATCCGGAACTCACTGTCGGACAGCCTGTCTCGCAGTTCTTCATCCGCGAAAGCTCTAGTTGTTGGGCCACCAGGGGGCGCGTCACTGGCGGTTCCCAAGGTGCGCGCTGGGGCTTCAAAATTGCCCTTGCAGGACAGTGGCTTCAGGAACAGGTCCTGTGTGCCTTTACTTTTCCTGTACATGTCGCTTACAAGGGCAGAATCACCCCAACTTTTTACTTCGCTCACGTGACTCCTTTCTTTGGCGTTTGAAAGCCTGTTGGCATCACTGGACTTCAGCATGTGTTTGATATCTAACTGCCAGTCGGTGCGTTTTGGTTTCATAGTTTTTTGCGACTGGCTCTTGAACTCATGGCCTTCTTGCTTTTCACCCATACGTACTTCTGGGCACTTACCTTTTACCTTTCTGCTTTCAATGTTTTTAGAAGATTTCTCTTTTCTTTTGTGAAAAGATTCTTCCAATTCAGATGCGTTATTTTCACAGTCTAATTTATTTCTCATTAAGGGAAACTTAGTAAGTGACTGGCCACTGTAGTCCACGTCCTGAGAGGACGAGGGAGATGGAAAGGCATTTCCAAGGCCACCTTCCTCCTGTCTGGGAGAGGTCTGTAGTGCTACAGAGACCAGCGCAGCGCTCACATCTCTGTCGCCACAATCAAACATATTGTAGGCCAGGGTCGTGGGGTCCGACGTCAGGTGAGTTTTTCCTGAGACATCAGGTGGTCGCTCTTCCTTGAGGTAAACATTAGCGTTGACATCTTCATAGAACTCATCACCCTTCTGCGTTGGCTTGTTAATGACACATTGTACAGTTTCTTTACCCTCCGGGTTTTCTCCTAATGTCAACTTTCCCCCAAGCATTTGGCCCTTAGCGGATTTTGAAAGTCCAGATGTATCGTCCTCATCAGAAGCCGTGTCCATCTCTGGCCCCTGAGATCTTTCTTGAAGTTGTACAGGTGGAGGGCTCGTCTGCTTGGCTTGATGCTGGGACGCTCTGGGTGCCAGAGGATGCCTCTCTAACCTATCCTCGTCCTTAGAAGTCATAGGGCAGGAACAAACAAACAAAAAGACTTAATGCGAACCATTTGGCTTTTCATAGTATGCGTTTAGATACACAAGAACCATACAAGCAAAATTAACAAGTAAAACTAGTTTAGGGCTGGTGAGATGCCTCTCAGTAAGTAAAAGGGCTTCCACCAAAGCCTGGGTACAACCCCCAGAATCCACATGGTGGAAAGAGACAGACAACTCCTCCAAGTTGGTCTCTGATCTTATTATCTTCATGGGATGCTGAGACATGGACATGCTCCCACACGGACAATAAATAAATGTAAAAAAAAAAAATCCCTCATTTACTTCAGTCCTTCCAGAAGAATCTAGGACCCAGAAGACTTAACACTATCACTGTTCCTAGACTGATCCTCACTGATATGTGCTGGGTAATTTTCAATACTACAAGAACATTTATTTCACCATCCTTTAAATACTGATGCTTACTGACATTTAGTCTCTGAGAATGAGTAATTGAATAGTAGGTAAACTAAGATTGTTTGCTTCCATAACGGTGACACCTTGCGTGAAAACCAAATTAACATTAGAAGAAAATTCTAATGCTATGTTTGAAGAGCCTGCGAATGTGATGGGTTTCTAAGTTTTCCCTGTTGAGATGCAGCTTCAAGAAGCACGGCAAGCTTTCCTGAGAACACACGCGTAAGAACTCTGATGTATCGAGCACCAAGCATGCCAGATCCTTCTCTTGAGAAGGAAGTTACTTTGGAGGTGGTTGTAGAGATCACAGGAGTCCTAACAACCGCGAGGGTCGCGGCCGCACGCAGCTGAGTGGCACAGGGCCTGTGCTGGGTTTTGGGTTAGGTCCTTTATGTATAAATGATGATGGTGATAAAGTCAGCAGAGCTTTCTGATTGCCCCACGTCTGGGGGTATTGTGAGTAGTCATTTTCCAGAGGATTTTGATATATACAAACCCATCTTTTCATATGATTCTTTGGTAATAGGTAATTCATTTTAGAAAAACACCTTCATTGTGATTTTGTTAATTGGATGTGTATCCATCACAGGTACATAATTATTAGCAAAAGGTAAATTAAAAGGATTCAATGGAAGATGTACATTTTAAAGTAACTTAAAAACTTAAAAAGTAACATAGAAACTTAAATTTCATTTTCTCATTTACTATATAGAAGTAAAGAGTTCTTATTGGGTATATCTTGTGAGTCAGTGGAAAGGGGCTTGTTTGGCAAACCCAAGGCCCTGTGATTCTCTAATACCAAAAGAAAAAAAAGGAGGAAGGTGAGGAGGGGAACAGATAAAAAGGCAGAAGTAGAAAGTACAAACGTGTTTGTAACTGAACCTTTAATAAAAGGTTCAAATGAAATAATTTTGTATTTTTATGGATTACAGATTTGGGCATTTCATTGTTTATTTTATTTTTAATTAAAAAATTTTAAGCAATGTATCTTGATTCTCCTCAAACTCCTCCCAGTTTTACCTTACCCATCCAACTTTATATTCTTTCTCTCTTTCTTAAAAACAAAAACAAATGAAAAAAGCCCCACAAAAAATAAAATTAAAAAAAAAATCAGGCAAAAGGCCAATAAGACAACAGATGTCAAATCAAAGAAAAAAGCCACAAAATACCACTGAGTTCATCTTGTGTTGGCTGATCACCTCCTGGTCTTGGGGACTTACCCAGTGAGACTCCATTGGAGAAAACTAATTTTTTTCTTTTGCAATTGAGTATCAGCTGCTATTCGCTTCTTGGCTACGGGTGGGACCCACGTCTCCTTCCCTCTCTCAGTCTGGAACCCTGTCTGGCTTGAAGCTATGCAGGTCCTTTGCATGCTGCCCCAGTCTCTGTGAGGTCACTGTGCATCATTCCTCTTGTGTATGGAAGACACTGTGTCCCTGGAGTCATCCGTCAATGCTGGGCCTTACAGTCTGCCTGCCTCCTCTTTCACATTGATCCCTGAGACTTGGAGGGGTTGGTTTGATGAAAACATCCCATTTAGGACTAAATACGCTGAAGTCTCTCACTCTGCACATTGTTTAGTTGGGGTCTCTGTGTTAATCCCCATCTACTGCAAGAGAAAACTTTTGTGATAAGGGCAATTAAGTGAGGTATTGCTTTTGCTATTTTCCTTTAGAAGAACCATTGTATTTGTGTTTCCCCTAGGCCAATGGCCTATCCAGGCAATGTCAGACAAGGGTTCCATCTAAAAGTGTGTCTTAAATTCAATCACGCAGTGGTTGGTCACTCCCTCAACATGTGTGACACCATTGCACCAGCCTATCTTTCAGCAGGTCCCTGCTGTAGATTTCAGTGTTTGTTGCTGGGTGACAGTGATGGTTACCTTTCCTCTCTGGTTATGCCCAGAGTGCCTTCCAGTGCTATAAACGCTGTCAGTAGGGGCGAAGCTTCACCAGCTTGATAACTCTGCATCTGATGCCCTAAGTGCTGTCTTAAGCAGCAGGGCCTTACTGTCAGCCCACAGAGCACAACCGATAGCCTTGGCAATAGCCTGTGATGTGTGGAGGAATCTGTGGGACCACCTGGGTCAATGACTCAACAAGATGTAACCCAGTCCTGGCACTGTAGGTTTTTACAGTAGCATAAAATGTCTAGTTGGGGCATCGTCTCCCCTATTATTTAGTGGTCCCATCTAGATTCCTCTCATATATGTATATATTTTAGGACCTTCTATAGCAGTATGTCTCCATATGGTTTTTCAAAAGGCCTTTAGTGTAAACTGTCCTTCCTAATATTTCCTCATTCACTTTCCCTTCCCATCTCTCTCCCTATTTAATTCTCCTATTTGAGTTTCACTTTTCTCTCTCCATAATACTTCCTTCCTAGGGAGATCCTCTTCTCTCCCCAGTCCCTTACTAAGCTCTGTGGTTGTTTGGGTCATAGCACACTTCTACACATAAGAGAAAACATGCAATATTTTTTTTTTTGGACCTGGGCTACCTCACTTAAAATGATTTTTTTCTAGTTCCATCCATTTGCTTGCAAATTTCATAATCCTATTTTTCGTAAGAGCTGAGTAATAGTTCATTCTGTCAATGTACCACATTTTTACTATCCACTCATTGGTTGTTTCTATTTCCGAGCTATTGTGAACAGAACAGCGATAATGTGGTTGAACCAGTGTCTCTGTGGTAGGATGGAGGGTCCCAAGAGTGGAATAGCTGGATCTTGAGATAGACTGATTTCTAGTTCTCTGCAGAACTGCCACATTGCTTCCCATAGTGGTTGTACAAGTACACACTCCCACCAGCAATGGAGAAACGATTCCCTTTGTTTTATTGATCTTGGCCATTCTGGCAGGCATAAGATAAGATTTCAAAGTAATTTTGATTTGCATTTCCCTGATGACTAAGGACATTTAAGTGTTGCTCGGCCATTTGAGAGTTCTGTTTATATCTATACCCCATTTGAAAGTGGATTATTTATTTTCTTGGCATCCAGTTTTTTGAGTTCTTTATATATTTTAGAACAGTGATTCTCAACCTTCCTAAAGGCATGACCATTTAATACAGTTCCTTATGTTAAGGTGACCCCCAAAGCCATAAAATTATTTTCATTGCTACTTCATAACTGTAATTTTGCTACTGTTATGAGTTATGATGTAAATATCTGTGATTTCTGGTAGACTTAGGCAACCTTTAGCCCTCTATTGGATGTGAAATTGTTAAAATTCTTCCCATTCTGTGTAGCTTGTTCTTTGAATGATGGTGTCCTTTGCCATACAGAAGCTGTTCAACTTCATGAGACCCCAGTCATTGTTGATCTTGGTGCATATGTTTTATTGAGAAATTTTGCATTCTTGTTCATGAGGAAAACTCTTTTGTAATTTTCTAGGTGTTTATATGGTTTTGATATTAAGATCATAGTAGCTTCATAAAAAGAATTAGGAACTATTCTTTTAGTTTCCATTTCTCAGAATAATTTGAGGGGTATTGGTGTTAATTCTTCTTTAAAGGTTTGGGAGACTTCTGCAGTGAATCCATCCGTGGGCTTTTTTGACTAGGAACTTTTCAATATGAGTTACAGATCTGTTTAAGTTACTTCATCTTGACTTAACTTTTGGACTCAGTAGGCTCATATATTTAAATCTTTGGTCCCTAATTTGTGCAATTGTTTTTGGGAAGGATTAGGAGGTATGGTCTTGTTGGAGGGGATGTGTAACTAGGGGTGGCCTTTTGAGGCTTCAGAAGCCTATACAAGACCTAGCCTCTCTCTCTGCCTCCAACCTGTAGATCAGGGTGTGAGCTCTCGGCTCCTGCTCCAGCCATGCCTGCCTGCCTGCCTGCTGCCGTGCTCCCCACTGCGATAACTATAGACTAACCTTATGAAACCATAACCAAGCCCCCAGTTAAATGCATTCTTTGATAAGTTGTCTTTGTTATGGTGTTCTTTCACAGTAAAAGAAAAGTAACTAAGGCAATAGTTCTATATATGAAGAGATTCATCCATTTAGTTTATGTTTTTTTCTAGTATGGTGAAGAAATATACATTTTAAAAGCATATCTTTATTGATGCTCTGAATTTCCTCACTGTTATAATGTACCATTTACATCTGGATCTTCTTTCTGGGTCTAATTTTATTAATCTGGTTCCTGTATGTCTTCTTGATTAATTTGGCTAAGGTTCTGTCAATTTTGTTGATTTTCTTAAAGAAGCAATTTTTCTGTAGATTTGTTCTTTGCACTATTTTTATTTTATATTTTTCATTGATTTCAGCTCCAAGTTTCATTATCTCTTTCCATCTACTTTTTTGGGTGTTATTTCTTCTGTTCTAGAGCTTTCAGGTGTGCCACTAAATTACTAGCATGAGACCTTTCCATACACACACACACACACACATACATACATATACATATACTTACTGTTATGAACTTGACTCTCAGAACTGCCTTCATTGTGTCCCATAGGTTTGGATATGTCATATTTTCATTAAGTTTAAAAAAGTTTTAAATTTCCTTATTTATTTCTGTCTTGACTCATTTTTAGAAGTTAGTTTCCATGAGTTTATAAATTTTCTGTTGTTATTGATATCCAGCTTTAATCCATGGTGGTCAGATAGGATGTAGCCTGTTATTTCAATATTCTTGTATCTATTGAGACTTGCTTTGTGTCTGAGTATGTGGTAAATTTTGGAGAAAGTTCCATGAGCTGCAGAGAAGAAGGGATAGTCTTTTGTGTTTGGATAAAACGTTCTAAAAAGATCCACTAGGTCCATTTGGTTTATGATGTCATTTAGTTCAGCTAAACTTTTGTCTGAATGACCTGTCTACTGTGTACTGAAGTCACCAACTATCACTGTGTGAGTGTCAATATGTGATTTTAGTTATAGTAGTGTTTCTTTTACAAACTTGGGTGGCCATGTGTTTGGAGTATAAATATTTGTAATTGTAATATTCTCTTGAATTTTTCTTTGATGAATATGCAAGTTTCCTTCTTGGAACTAGTCTTGATTTGAAGTCTGTTATGTCAGATATTAAAATGATGACATCCACTGCTTCTAGGGTCCATTTGCTTGAAAAGCCTTTTGCTCTCTTTTTACCCTGGGTTGGCGTCCATCCTTGTTGATAAGTGTGTGTTTCTTAGATGTAACAGAAAGATGAACCCTGTTTTCTAATTTAATCTGTTAGTCTGTGTCCATTTGGGGGGGCATTGAGACCATTAATATCAAAAGCTATTAATGAACATTATTTATTGATTCCTGGTTTTGTTTGTTTTGTATGTGAGGTTTTTTTCCTTCTTCTTTAATTTACTGGTTTAAAATTAATCATTCCATTTGTTTATTCTGTGCATCTGTGGTCTCTCTGAGTTTTCAAAATATCTATTCAGGCTCTTCTGGCTTTCAAAGTCTCCACTGAGAAGTCAGATTTTAATCTAATGGGCCTGTCTTTTTATGAGCCTTTCTTTAATATGCCTGTCTGTATGGTACTGGCTTCTGGAGGAGGCATATCGTCTTTACTGTTCGTGCTGTGGTTTTGTTCTGGGATCTAGGCATTTGGAGTTATGGTATTTGAGGTGTTTCTTGGTGTAGCTGTCTGGTCTCAATTTTGTTGGTTGGATATTTGGGCCATTGGTTGTTGTTGCTCACCCTGGATCCTAGGCAATCGTGATGGATCTTCGGTAGAGAGTGTTGCTCTGTGTTGCTGGGTGATATAAAGGCATGGAGATGAGTAAGGAGGAGATGCTGAGAGGGGCAGCAAGGAGGAGTTAGGGGACCCTGGGTCTATACCAAGCTGTGGTGTCCCTAGGGAATGGAGATAGGAGAAGAGGAGGGGACTCTGCTACAGCAGGTCTATGAGTAAGTCTGGAGAGAAGAGAATAAGAGTTAGGGGGAGGCTAGGTCTTCCAATTTATACATTTTAAAATACCAGTATGATTTTAGAAATGTAAAACCTTATTTTAGAACCATCCTGATTTTCCTAATTCTAGATCAGTAAACAAAGAGTTCTTGTTTCCTAGATTTTTTGTAGTATAGCATATTAAATGTTATCAAAAAGTGAATAAAATCATAAATGTACCAATATTCAAATATCAGATTTATAAGTCCTCAAATACTTTTCAGATACTGTTCAAAGTTTGGAAATCTGGACTCAGTTCTGACATGCACTAGTCAGTTACATGCTGAGTCATGACATTCACAACTGCTAAATCTTTACATATGGATTATTTGGGGATGTTAGGAGGAATATAATCCTGAGGGTTCCTGAGTTTCAAAGTTGACAATGTTCTGTTAGTATCTGACTGTCAGTATTAGGGGTGATTGGATAACCATGTGTAGAGCACTAATTACATACACTTGGATCTAGGCTCAAACAGTACAATTAAAAAGGGGAAAGCAATAAAATTAATGTCAGTCAGACTTTCTGAGAGTGACTGGACAGGGTACTTGAAATAGCTGACTGGTGTTTTTTTCCAGCGGGAGCATCGTCCATTCTGATGCTCATCTTGCTTTTCATTCTTTGCTGAGAAGTACTGGCTCTCAGAGCATACACAACCGTTCAGTTGCTCACTGGGCAGGGCCACATGTGTTGCTATAACATGGTAACATTATTATGAGAAGACAACTGCACACACAAATACACACCATCTATGTTTTCCAAGTGTCGCAGAGGAAGCGTTTTCTCCAGTGCTGAGAGTGTGGCTCAGGAGCTGGACTTCCCACCACAGATATGACACTCAGTTTGATAACCAACACCCTTATGGTGGGATGCGTGAATACAGCTGACACCTTCATTACTATGCTGCAAATAATACTTATATTCTTTATGATACAATTAATTTTGTAAAAGCACCCTAGTAAGGGCTGGAGAGATGGTTCACCAGATAAGAGCACTGATTGTGGTCTTCTAGAGGCCCTCCTGTGGATGGTCTCCCAGCACCCACACCAGGCAGTTCACACAATCCACTCACAACTGCTCAACTGCAGCTCCAAAGGACCCACCTCGATCACCTCCCTGGGCAAGGGCACGCAGGTGTGCAGACACACACACAACAATGACAAATATTTGTAAACTCTATATGCTAATAAGGAAAAAGCTTTGAAGGAATAAAAATTTACATATTTTTGCTAGCTAGTTAGAACCATGAGACACCAGAAAATGTCTTGATTACTATAAGTGACTATATCAAAATTAAAATTTATTTTTATGTATATAAATATTTTACCTGTATACATGCCTGGGCACCATATATATGCCTGATGCCTGTAGAAGTCAGAAAAAGGCACCTTATGCCCTGGAACTGGGGTTACAGGTGGTTGTAAGCCACCATGAGGTGGTAGGAACCAAACCTGAGTTCTCTGCAGAAGCAGAGGGTGCTCTCAGCCACTGAGCAAACCCTCCAGCCTGTGACTAGATGTTTTGTAGTCATGAGTTTCATAAAAGTTGTATTGGTATCATGTAAAAAACTACACAAAGGCATATTTGTTCCACAAATCCTCTCCCAAATTTTAATTTTACTTTATCATGAGGAAAGTTTGCTGCATTTAAGTTTCACATCTCTTTGTTTTTCTCTTATCACTTCTTCATTCAAGCCTTGCTGTCCAAGAATATTTAATATCCTTTTGTGAGAGACCCAAGTAAAAACCTACTGACTGATTCTAACTATGTCGGATGTTTTCTTTGATCGGGGTCAGTATAAAGGGATAACAGGTAGATTATTGTTGACTTTAAGAACAGATGCTAAAACAATCCATACTAAGAACAAGAAGATCAACTTCTCAAAGAATTTTACCTTTGTTTCAGACTTAAATTCATCCTTTCTTGCTGTGGGCTCTGGGTCACCAACGTCAGGTTTGGCGAACCTTCAGAACAAAAATGTAAAGATGGGTGAGTTCTGTTCTTTAAAATCCCTCTCACTTTGTCTGGGATTGTGTCAAGCACACTGAAACTGTGCTATGTAGAAAATCTACTTTTCTATATTGAGGTTCAACAAATTCATTTTACACTGTAAATATTTGATTTTTCTCAAAGAGAACCTAGTAATTTTTTTGTACTGGTCTTATAAGGGACATCTGTAATTTGAATGTTTATAAAATATAACACTCTTCTAATCCATTTTAAGCTAAACATATATAAAAAACATTTCTGTTTAATAAATGCACAGGTTAAAAGCAATCCATTTGTAGTTTTAATAGGAACCTGAGAATGCTATACTAATATTATTGTAATCAAATAATCATGAGTATATTATTCAATTAAAGTCAAATGTGTTTTTTTTATAAAATGTAAAAGATAGAAATGACCTATTTAGAAAATGAGAAGTGTTACTGAGTGCAGATTATATCAAACTTAATAAATATGCCCCCCAAACTTCTGTTATCATCATGACCATTTTGAAATAGACTCCAAATATTCTAAAATCATCAGTATTAGCAAAAGCGCATCTGAGTCTCCAAAGACTCCCCTTCCCGTGTCTCTCTTACAAACTACCCTGGATCGGCTTCTTACATTCCATCCTCATCTTTGATGATTTCAAATTCTCACGTACTTCATCTTTAAAGCACTGATAAGTTAACGACCAGCAAAGGCCCCAGACCTTAGGCACGAGGAACCTGAGGTTGGATTTCATTCCTGCCGCTCAGTGTGTTGAGGAAGTCCCTAAAGTCCTGGTACTGCGTGGACTCTCAATAGGGTCCACACAAGCAAAGGACAGAAGGTAGGACCCATGCAGGAAGACAACAGCAACAACAAGTATGTTCATTGATGACGAGAACACATTGAAAAATGACACTAAAGGAAGCAGCTCATGGGGAAGATGAATAGGAGTCAGCAGCAGCAGCAGCAGCAGCAGCAGCAGCAGCAGCAGCAGCAGCAACTCAGATAGCTCCCGGCCATGTTTAGCCATTGTCGGCTGAACACTGTCGGCATGTCAGCATGGTTCACTTCTAGAAGAAGAATTCCTCTACAGAAATTGCACGAGTTTGTTCTGTACCAAATGGAGGTCTGAGAGCCACAGGCTGGAGACCTACCCTGAAACCTTCACTGGTTAGAACAGGCCTTGGTTATGACTGCGGCTGTAAGATTTTTCAGACCATGATTATAGCACCACTACGCTTGTTGGGCACACTCTGTACATGAGCTCCCATGGCTGGACTTTGTGAATTGAGGTTATGCGAAGCAGTTTCTTGGTTTCATCACTTATGCAGAAGAACAGGCAAAGGCACTAGAAAGGGCACCATCTAATTCCCTGGCAATTGTGGGACTTTGAGCCCTTCAGTCAGAGGCACCTAGCTGAGGAAAATGGTTTATGACAGACAGCATACATGCTCTGCAAACAAGTTGTGATGACTACAAACCAGCCAGTGTCGAGCACACCATCGGCAGCGAGCCAGAGGACACTAACATATACCAGGTGTCTTTTTTCACTACTTAATCTTTAAAATCCTACCTTAGTATTGAATAGGACTCAGTACTTTCAGCTGCTTCTAAAGGTAAAGGAAAAATATATTGTTAATCAGCAATATAAAATAATAGAGAGGGAAGCCTGGAGGGGTTGGCGCACACCTTTAATCCCAGCACTTGGGAGGCAGAGGCAGGCGGATCTCTGTGAATTCTGAGGCCAGCCTGATCTACAGAGTGAGTTCCAGGACAGCTAAGGCTACACAGAGAAACCCTGTTTTGAAAAACAGGAATTTGTGTGTGTGTGTGTGTGTGTATAAAAGAAATTAGTATATTAAAATGGTATAATTGATGACTGTTTGGTGTGTGAATCTATTTGGAGCCTTGCATCAAGAGCATTCTAATGACAGACAATCCACTCTTCAAAACCTCATTGAAAATCAAAAGAGAAAGAAACTCGTAAAAATTTAATACCTAAATGTAAACTGCCATGCTCAATAGCCAGACTAACCGAATCCCATCAGACTGGCAGGAAATGGTGTCATTAGCACAGTCAGCATGAGAGGCTGTCGGTGTCAAAAACAGGCAGTGTGACTCTTCAGGGCCAATGGCAGGAGAAGCTGAGCTAAGGGCATGTGCTTTTTTTTTTTTTTTTTTTATTTTAAACTATTTTTCATTTTTGTTTGAAGTATATAAGTGCTTTGCTCATGTGCAAGTCTGTACACCACCTGTATGTCTGGTCCTTGTAGAGGCCAGAAGAGAGCATTGGATGCGCTGGAACTTAAATTACAGATGATTTTGAACCATCACCTGAATGGTGAGAGTTGAACCCAGGTCCTCTGGAAAAGCAGTCAGAGTCATGACTGAGTCACCTCTCCTCTCTGTGAACTTGTTTTGTTAGAACACAACACAACTGCTGGGGAGTTTTCAGTGCAAACTGCTCGGCTTCAGATAAATCCTGCCCAAAGCAGCTTAGGTGAATGGCTGTGGTCCTTTGAAACTTTGCAAAAACATAATGGGTAGAGGAGTAATATGCTGGCTGGTCTTATGTCAACTTGACACACAAACGAGAGTTATCTGAAAGAAGGGGACCTCAAGTGAGAAAATGCCTCCATAAGAGCCAGCTGTAAGGCATTTTCTCAATTAGTGATTGATGGAGGATACTCAAGCCCATTGGGGGTGGTTCAATCCCTAGAATGGTGGTCCTGGGTTCTGTAAGAAAGCAAGCTGAGCAAGCCATGGGGAGCAAGCCAGTAAGCAGCATCCTCTGTGGCCCCTGCATCAGCTCCTTCCCCCTGGTTCCTGACATGTGTGAGTTCCTGTCCTGACTTCCTTCAATGACGCACACAGATGTGGAAGGGTAAGTTGAATAAACCCTTTCCTCCCCAACTTGCCTATTGGACATGGTGTTTTGTTGCAGCAGTTGAAAACCTAATAACTAAAACAAGGAGCAAGGATCCAGCAGAAGGAAAGAGACATCAATATACTTGGTCTTACTAGGAAAAGCTAGTGACAACTCTCAGTTCTAGCTATGCTCTTTATCTTGCATGTGACGTAGTTAGCTCACTTCGTCTCCCATGGACCTATCTCATGGGAAGACCATTTTGTGATGATTTACCCACTCCTCACCATCTTTATAGCAGAGCGAAGGTTGAAATACACCACCAAGGAAGAGAAAGTTGCTATCTGTTATCACAACTACAGAAATAAAATTATCACATTCAAGCTTCAGAGTGGGCCAGAAGAGGGCTCTCTCTACATGAAGAAAACTTTCTTTAAATCATCTAAAGCACAAAAAATAAGTATTGGAACTCTCAAGTATTTCCCAGGACAATACTATACTCATAGAAAAGTAAGGTAATAGATGTAGCAGAGTGCTTTACAGACAGACACACACACACACACACACACACACACACAGACACCCCATAGGCTCACATGTTTGAATACTTGTTCCTTGGTTGGTGGAACTGTATGGGAAGGATTAGGAGGTGTGGCCTTGGAGGAGGTGTGTCACCTGGGGCAAGATTTGAGGTTTCAAAAGCCCATGCCATTCCTAGTTAGTTCTTTCTGCCTCACTCTTGTGAATAAAGGTGTAAGCTCTCCGCTCATGTTTAGAGCCATGCCTCCCCTCCTGCTCCCATGTTCTCTGCTATCGATGGTTAGAGACTCTAACTCTCTGAAACTATAAATTACAAATATTTTTTTCTTCTATAAGTTGCCTTGGTCATGTTGTTTCTTCATGTCAATAAAAAAGTAACAAAGACATAAGTGTTAGGTCCAAGGCCCATCAGTAGGAAATAAACAAATATGTTAAAATATAAAGATTTCTGAAAGAAACTTCACTATCAGAACTTACACCCATAAATATTAATAAAAGAAACTAAAATAAAAATAAAATAAAATAAAAATAAAAAAAATAAAAGGGGACAGAGATGTATTTTGGTGAGAGAGCACGAATCCAGAATCTGGGAAGCTCTAGGTTCAACCCCAAGACCACAAAAGGAAAATGATCTTTCTCAAGTCACACTGTTTCAGAAAACAAGATTTACTTAATGATGAACTCATTAAACAACTCAGATTCTAGGCAAATAAGTAATTAAAAAAAAAAAACAGAATCATTTTATATGTTCACTTTGTAAACACCATTTTCATGATTTAATTTACTTAATTCTTTTTGTTTTTTCAAGACAGGGTTTCTCTGTATAGCCCTGGCTGTCCTGGAACTCACTTTGTAGACCAGGCTGGCCTCGAACTCAGAAATCTGTCTGCCTCTGCTTCCCGAGTGCTGGGATTAAAGGCGCGCGCCATCACTGCCCAACAATTTACTTAATTCTTGCTTTTTAAAAAAAGAAAAGAAAAGAAAGGAGTATCTACAATAATTCCTATTCCAGGTCTTACCTAGATTGCTGTCTTGGCAAATTTCAAGTCCTTTTTCTTCAAATTCTAAAACACCTTCTCTTTTTCCACAAGTGAGAAAAATGAGAAGCATTAAGTACTGTTTTAATAGAAGTATAAAAACATTTAACAAAGACTTTAAATTCTTTAAAGAATGTTTCAATAAAAACAAGAGAAGTTGCCACCTATACTCCAAAGGTGCAAGTTCTCCAAGTTTTTATGGCATTTGCAATTAAACAAACATATAAAGACAAGGTTAAAACAAGATTAAAAGTGATAGGCCACTAATCGATATCTCAAGGTCATACATGTAGCAAGTGTGGAATCTAAGAATTAAATGCACTCTTGTGTGAAGCTCAAATCTGCTGTGTTCTTGTTGTCATCCACTTACTACCTATGTTCACTGAAAAATGGTTAATGCAAATAAAGACAGTTTACCCCAACTTCCTGTGCTCACTACTCATAAAATCTAAGACACTATAAACAATGTAAAAAGATTCTGGTAGTCACAGTCAGTGATCACTCAGAGATGCCATCAGGTGACTGCTCCTGCCATCTGAAGCATGGTCACCCAAATAAGAGAGTGATTTCCAATTCCCACTGTATTTAACAATATACTTTCATAAGAAGTGGGTATCAGAACGCAGCGATGAAAATGAAAATAAGACATGAACTCAATGTTGAGTAAGTACTCATGAGCCTGTATTTTACAGAAATGGTAAAACTAGTGCAGAATCCTTCAGCCCCACGAGTCCTGAGACCAGGTTGTGAGTTAGGAGAATATCAGTCCTCTTCAACACACTGAATAGTTCGTGTATGAATTACTCATGCTTTGTTCTGATAATTATATCATAAACTAGAAGTGAAGCGCGTCCCTGTCTACTTAGTTCTTCAGCTCCCAGAGATGACTGCAATCACTCCAGAGTGCCAGAGAGGCTGTTACAGAGAGAAAGGAGGGAACATGGGCACCTCTCCAGCTTGACATCTGTCTGGAACTTGGCAGCTTCAGTTACTGGAAATTCTTTCATTTGTGGCTTTTTTTCCTCTAGAGGGGCTAAAAGTGACACCAATTCATCCTGTACAAACAAAACAGTAACTCAGTAACTCACAGCATATTAACATAATTAAACATCTCCTAAAATGCTCTGAGGATGTGATGGTGTAAGGCAGACAAGACATAAATGGTGTCTCTTCCCTCCATGGGGCCTTCATATGTGCTGTCCCTCCCCTGTGAAATGCTGTCAGGGCCATTACACCAGCCACCCTCAAAACTCAGTTAATGAAGGACAGTCAGAATGGGAAAAAATGGGTTGTATCTCAAACACAGAGAGTATCACAAGTCACCAAGTGAAAAACAAAGATTGATGGAGAAGCTGAACACTGTTCCCTGGGAGGTGGGGGTGGGGGAGGAAAAAGACAGGAACCAGCCCTCACAGGCTCCAGCCCAGTGGAGGACGTGGGTGAAGCAGCAACTCTGCTATGGACCAGTTGGTTAGTGGTGGAGAGTAATCGTATGTATTGTCCTGGCATGAAACATGGAAAAGCAAGACAACACGGCTCCTTCAGCCCCAATCATAGCTCTTTAGACTGAAATCAAAGATTCTCAGAGGGGTAGACTATCAGAAGCAGATTGTAACAGTTTTCCAATAAGATGATTGATGACCTAAAGAAGAGTGAACCAAGCAGGTGAGTTCTCTTCAGGACTCAGAGGCACTGGCCAACAGCACAAAGGAAGCAGCTAGTAAGATGGCAGAGAAAATCAGAAGCATGGATGAAGGAGTCAACAACATGGAAGTACAACTCGGCAAGGAAATTGAGGCTTTGGGGTTTTTTTTTGGTTTTGTTTTTTGTTTTTTTTGTTTTTTTTCATCAGAAAACACTTAGGCTTAATAAACACTTCCAGCAAGTTATCAGGATACAAAATCGGCAGGAAAAAATCAGGAGCATTCCCACATGCCGATAGCAAATCAGCCAAGAAGGAAGTAAAAAATCCTTTCTTAACAGCTTAAAAGACAAAAATACCAAAAAATAAACCCCACAAAGGAGGTTAAGACTTCTATAAGGAAAAGAAAACACAGAAGAAAAGACTTAAAGAAGACTATAGACCATGGAAAGACCTGCCATGATCATCATTGGCAGATTTAACATTGTGCAAACTGATATTTCACCAAAAGTGATCTACAGATTCAATACAATCCACGTCAAAAAACCTATGACATTCATCAGTACTGGAATAAACTGCTAAAAATCCAGATGGGTTCCCAATAAACAAAGCAATCCTTAGAAAGAGAGGCATCAAAATGACTAATCTCCATTTCTATTACGATATCATATCAACAAAACCAGCATTATACTGGCAGAGAGACAGACACGAGGGAGATGGAGAGACACCTAGACAGTTAGGGACAGACACAAGAGAGCTGGACAGACGCCTAGACAGTTAGGGGCACTTGCTGTCCTTGTAGGGGTCCCCACAGGCACATGGCAGCTCACGACCATCTACAATCCCAGTTTCCTCTAATCCAATGTCCTTTTCTGGACTCTGAGGGACACCACATACATGTGGTACCCCTACATGCATGTAGAATGCCATATACATAAAACAAAACATTAAAACAAAGACAGACATGTGAAACACTGGAGTAGAACACAGATGCACATATAAACCCAGGCACATAAGGCCACTTATTTTTTATGTAATTGTCAAAAACATCCACTGGAGAAAAAATTAGCGTCTAACCAATGGTGCTTTGAGTACTGGGTCCCCACAGTTAGAAGCAGGAACAAAGATCCACACATCTCACTCTGCACAGTCATCCATTCAAAACAGACCAAAGACCTTAGTGAAAACTCTAAAATGCTGGAGGAAAACACTTCAAAGCCATGTAAGAATTAGTATGGGTTTTCTTTCCACAAAGGACTCTAGTTCAGTGTGGGAACTAAAGAGGGTAGGGGAAGGAGGGAGGAGGGAGGAGAGCCCATGTCTGGCCAGAGTTCCTCCTTTGCTCTGGGCAGGCAGATGCAGGAGCCAGACGCGCTTTTTTTTTTTCCGGCCCAGGGTGGGCATCTAAGCCACTGACCCCACTCGACAGGGGGTGAGGGTGGACAAGGGGCAGCCCCCGATTGGAGCCCCAGGGCGACACCCTGTAGTCCCCAGGTTATGGGAGAGAGGGCTGAGGGAGAGAGGTTCCCACACAGGTAAGAGTAAGCGCAGCGGGCCTTGATGAACAGAGACAGTCTAGGTTTTAGAGCTTTATTGTAGAAAGGCAGGGAGAAAGAGAGAAGGTAAGAGAGAGAAAGAGAGAGAGATTGGCCATGGCTAAGAGGAGAGAAGGGGGAGAGAGAGAGAGAGAGAGAGAGAGAGAGAGAGAGAGAGAGAGAGAGAGAGGAGAGAGAGAAGAAAGGCTAGAGAGTAAGAGTAAGAAAGAGAGGTGGGGCTAAGTAGCCCCTCTTATGGTGGGCTGTTATCTTTACTGTTGCTAGGTAACTGGGGAGGAGTTTAGACTGAAGGTCAGAAGCTTGAGACATTGTCTACGTGACTACTAGCCATGCTTCTCTGGTGGGGGCTGTGGGGGTGGTAACTTCGACAGGAGCCAGGGTTCCAGGAGACATGAGAGAACTCCTTCTATCCCATGTAGGTGAATTATCACCACTGGGTCCCGGGGTTCAGACGGCAACTCGACTGGAAACCAGACTGTCAGTGTATAGTCCAGTGTCCCACAGTTCGGTAAAAAATAATAGATGAATAGATGTTGGGACTGTGTTCTATTAAAATGCTGAGCAGTGATATTTTGACTTCATCTTTTCCAATTTGTATCCCCTTGATCTCCTTTTGTTGTCGAATTGCTCTGGCTAGGACTTCAAGTACTATGTTGAATAGGTAAGGAGAAAGTAGGCAGCCTTGTCTAGTCCCTGATTTTAGTGGGATCCTAGGCAAATGGATGGACCTGGAGGGCATCATCCTGAGTGAGGTAACACAATCACGAAAGAACTCAAATGATATGTACTCACTTGATGTACAAAAATATGTACAAAAGAACTCACTGATAAGTGAATATTAGCCCAGAAACTTAGTATACCGAGATATAAGATACAATTTGCAAAACACATGAAACTGAAGAAGAACGAAGACCAAAGTGTGGACACTTTGCCCCTTCTTAGAATTGGAAACAATCACCCATGGAAGGAGTTACAGAGACAAAGTTTGGAGCTGAGACAAAAGGATGGACCATCTAGAGACTGCCATATCCAGGGATCCATCCCATAATTAGCCTCCAAACGATGACACCATTGCATACACTAGCAAGCGTTTGCTGAAAGGACCCTGATATAGCTGTCTCTTGTGAGACTAGGCCGGGGCCTAGCAAACACATAAGTGGATGCTCACAGTCAGCTATTGGATGGATCACAGGGCCCCCAGTGGAGGAGCTAGAGAAAGTATCCAAGGAGCTAAAGGGATCTGCAACTCTATAGGTGGAACAACATTATGAACTAACCAGTACCCTGGAGCTCTTGACTCTAGCTGCATATTTATCAAAAGATGGCCTAGTTGGCCATCACTGGAAAGAGAGGCCCATTGCTCATGCAAACTTTATATGCCCCAGTACAGGGGAACGCCAGGGCCAAAAAGTGGGAATGGGTGGGTAGGGAAGTGGGGGGGAGGGTATGGGGGACTTTTGGAATAGCATTGGAAATGTAATTGAGGAAAATAGGTAATAAAAAATATTTTTAAAAATGCTGAGCAGTGAAGAAGGCAATTGCCAGAGAGAAGAGGCAGCCTACAGAGGGGTAAAAAAATCTTTGCCAGCTACATATTAGACATTGGCTTAATATCTAAGGTATATATTAAAGAACTGCAAAATTTAAACATTAGCAAAAAACCAGTCATCCAATCTAACAATGTTCAGTTCAGGTTGATGAACTGAATAGATATTTCTCAGAAGAAGACACACAAAAGATCAATAGACATTTGAAAATGTGTTCAATTAGCTGAGATGGCTGGATTATCATTGTCAACCTGACTGCCTTTAGAAGCATCATGAAAAGTGCTGGGTATGAGGTAATCACTGGAGCATGGCTGTCTTACCAGGAGCCACCTGCTTAAAGAAAGTTGACTCCCCTTTCCTCAGGGGCCATTAACTCCTATCAAAGATCCTCCATTAGGAGTTGGGGGAGGGGTGGTGAACCTTTCCCTCTCTGTGCTAGAATGGTTGATCTGGGTACACCGTGTGCACACAGCCACTGCGGTTTGAGTTCATGAATACAACAGTCCTATCATGTCTACATGTCACTGTTTTACTCTGGTCCCCTCAGACATGTGGCTCTTAACCACCTGCCTTTTGGGACATGCCCTAAGCCTTGGAGCGAGGGTATGGTATACATGTCTCAGATCAGCATTCCTCAGACACTTATTCTCTGCACTTCATCAACTGCACAAAGAAACTCCTCTGAGAGCTTCACTCACATATGGGTAGAGAGATGTAGATCTAGAGGGCAATGTAATACTATGTTCATGGATAATGATAATAGTAGGTCCACCCTGGGGCCTGTGAGCTCCTACCCACAGAACCTTAGCCACATTTACAGTACGAGGCATGTGTTTTCTTGTGTGGAGCATGCTTCACCTCCAATTAGAAAGGAGTTGGTTACCCCCTTAACATTCATGCCATTACTGTGCCCATTGGCCTGTCTTGCCATACTGGTCATTAATTTTAATTGAACAACTTAGAAAACACAGTATATTTCATTTGTAATGAAAATATTGATAAGCTGTGCATACATGTCTATGTTTCTACAATGTTCACATTAGTCTGAAAATGGCATCAGAAGAGGGAAGAAACTCTCTTCAAACTAGAATAAAGAGTGCGAGGGGGAAATGCACCCACAGGCGCTCTGCTGTGTAGCCTTTCTTTGCTGACAAAGGCATATTCCTTGATTATTGTGGTAACTAATTTAATACAGATTTTTAGACATGAATATTGGATAAGTCATAATAATATAATTTTAAAAATCACAATATTGCTTACTTATCTCAATAATCTTTGCTCGATTTTCACTTTTACTGACTGTGTGTCATGATGGTTTGAATAAGAACAGCCCCCATATACTCACATGCTTGAATGACTGATCTCCAGTTGGTAGAACTGTTTGGGAAGGATTCAGTGGTGTGGCCATGTTGGAGGAGGTGTGTCACTGGGGGTGGGCTCTGAGATTTCTAAAGCCCATGCCATGTGCTCTCTCTGCTTTCTGCTTGTGGACCAATATGTGAGCTTTCGGCTGCTGCCTGCTGCCTGCTGCCATGTTTCCCACCATGATGTTCATGGACTCTAACTCTCTGGAACCATGAGCTCCAAATTAAACACTTTCATTTATAAGTTACCTTGGTCATGGTGTTTTGTCAGCAAACTACTTCCCTATCACTATGCATTTCTGGGCCATTACTTCAACTCTCATTACCGCCAAGTATTTATTATCTCTTTGGCTTTCATCAAAATTAAAAAAAAAATAATAATAACTGCAAGCCAGTTGTGGCGGCATGTACTTTTAATTCCAGCACTCAGGAAACAGAGTCAGGAGGATCTCTGTGAGTTTGAGGCCAACCTGGTCCTTATAGTGAGTTCTAGGACAGCCAGGACTATACAGAACAGAGTTTTTCAACCTTCCTAATGCTGTGACCCTTTAATACAGTTCCTCGTGTTGTGGTGACCCTCCCAACCATAAAATTAGTTTTGTCCCTACTTCATAACTGGAATTTTGCTACTGTTTGAATCATAATGTAAATATCTAATATGTGGGATATTTGATATGTGACCCGTGAAAGGGTCATTCTACCCCAAAGGGGTTATAACCCATAGGTTGAGAACTGCTGACACACAGAGAGACCATGTCTCCAACAACAACAACAACAACCCCCAACAAAACCCCAAAAAACAAAAAGCAAAAAACCAAAACAAATCAACTACACAAAATTGTCTAGGAAGGTTTTCTCTGACAAACTTTCCACATAAAAATGATAATAGAAAAGGCACCATGTAACTTAGGACAAATCCTGAAAATGCTGGATTCAGAACAAGAAAATTAATCTAATAAAACAGCATTTTACCTTAGCATTCTCTCTTGATGGAAGGTCAGGATCCTTGGCACCAGGCGCCTTGAAAGCCCTTCAGGGTGAAACACACAATGGGACACGAGTTCTGGTCTTTAAAATATTCTGGAGTGTGGATACTAAATGTGTTTTTATTTGTATATTTAAAAGTTTGTTTTTGTTAAAAAAAAAAACAAAAAAACAAAAACACCAAAGCTTTTAGTTACCTCCTCTGCCTCCATTCCTCTCATCAAAGAATGACAGACAGCCAAAAATATTCTCAGAGGTTAAAATGATTAGATACTGAGTATACAAATTTCCTCTCAAGATGATTTTTGCTACATTCAGTGCATGATAACTAACATGATAATACAAAACGAGGTAGGGGCTTTTCTTAATTGGTGATTGATGAGAAAGGGCTCTGCCCACTGTGGGTGGAGCCATCCTTAGCCTAGTAGTCCTGGTTCAATAAGAAAGCAGGCTGAGCAAGCCATGAGGAGCAAGCCAGTCAGCAGCACCCTCCGTGGCCTCTGCATCAGCTCCTGCCTCCAGATTCCTGCCCTGTGCGAGTTCCTGCCTGTAGTGGCTATTCCTGGTTGTCAACTTGACTATATTTGGAATGAACTACAATCCAGAATTGGCTCACCAGTGACCCTTATCTGGAGGCTTGGAGATCCTTATCTGGATCTTGGTATGGAGATCTTGAGCCATAGTGGCTATGGATTCCAGAAGATTAAATCTCCGAGTTTAAGGAGATTTAATCTGGGCTACACCTTTCATCTGGGATTAAAGGTGTGGTGGAACACACCTTTAATCTGGGCTACACCTTCTGCTGGAGACAATATAAGGACATTGGAAGAAGGGAGTCTAGCTCTTGCTCCTTCGCCTGCTTGCCGTGTGAGACTGAGTAACTGTTAGATCCTTGGACTTCCATTCACAGCTGCAACTGAACCATTGTTGTGAATTGGGCTGTCGACTGTAAGTCATCAATAAATTCTTTTACCATATAGAGACTATCCATAACTTCTGTGACTCTAGAGAACCCTGACTAATACAGAAATTGGTACCAGCAGAGTGGGGTATTCCTGTGACAACCTGACCATGTTTTGGGGAGGACTGTGGAAGGACTTTGGAACTTTGGGCTTGAAGATCCATTCCTTGTTAAGAGCTCTGTCAGATGTTGTGTAGGAGCTTGGAAGATAATGTTGAGAACAGTGCAGAAGATGGAGGTTTGGTTTGTGAAATTTCAGAGGGAAAATTAAAGACTCTTTTCAGGGCCATTGCTGTTTTGATTGTGAAGATTTTGTAGTTCTGGTTAGCTGGGGCTGAAGAATCAGCTGTGATTAACAAGATACCAGAACTACTAAAGCAAAAACTTTGCATTACTGGGACTATTGATGCTGGTTAGCTGGAGCTAAGAAATTAGCGGTGATTAAGAAGAGACCAGCATCGTTGAGGTGACATCTTCTGGGAAGTGTTTTCTGAAAGCACAAAGAGTCTGTGTTCCAGAGATAGGCAAAGTTGTACTCCTTCTGCAGCGGGACTTGGTAATGTGTAAGGGTCACCCAGGTGGTACTGGTTTTGAAGGCATGAAGGGGTCATGCAGAGCAGCTGAGGTTCGGCACTGTGAGAGGCCATGGAAGGCCATTGGTGAAGGTGCAGCCTCAGTTGTAATTGAAGGCCCAGGACTGAAGGGGTCATGCAGTGTTTTGGAGATGCCAGTACCATGAGATGACCACCAAGAGCAGCAACAGCAGTGGAGTACAGGCATCTGGAGCCCAGAGGACGACATGTGTGCTACAAAGGGCATGGCTGGAGAAGTGACCCAAGCCCTTGGAGGAGCCCAGAAGATCATGAGTTGGATCCCAGACGTTGGACGGTTGGAGATTGATTTTTGCTTCGATTGTGACTGCGCCCTGATATTTTCCCTCTTGAAGGAAGAAACTGTTTTAGTGGAGCCCACAGTTAAGAGACTTTTAATTGTAAAAAGACTTTGGATTTTAAAAGAGATGGATATTTTAAAGAGATTGAAATTTTAAGAATATGTAAAGACTGTGGGACTTTTAATGTTATTTAGATCTTGGGGATGAATAAGAATGTAAGGGTTGAGGCTTACTAGTGTTGTGTTTGTGTGTCAAGTTGACAAGGGGTCAATTGTACTGGCTATTTTTGTGTCAACTTGACACAGCTGGAGTTATCACAGAGAAAGGAGCTTCAGTTGAGGAAATGCCTCCATGAGATCCAACTGTAAGGCATTTTCTCAATTAGTGATCAAGGGGGAAAGGCCCCTTGTGGGTGGGACCATCCCTGGGCTGGTAGTCTTGGGTTCTATAAGAGAGTAGGCTGAGCAAGCCAGGGGAGGCAAGCCAGTAAAGAACATCCCTCCATGGCCTCTGTATAAGCTCCTGCTCCCTGACCTGTCTGAGTTCCAGTCCTGACTTCCTTTGGTGATGAACAGCAGCATGGAAGTGTAAGTCGAATAAACCCTTTCCTCCCCAACTTGCTTCTTGGTCATGATGTTTGTGCAGGAATAGAAACCCTGACTAAGACACTGCCCTGACTTCCTTTGATGATGACCAGAGATGTGGAAGTGTAAATAAACCCTTTCTTGCCCCCAGTTTGTTTTGGCTGTGGTGTTTCACCACAGCATAGGGACACTAAGTCAGCTGCATCTGCAGCAGTAACTCCAGCTTCCCTTCATCCCTTCCCACAATTGCCTGAAATGATCCGACCGAGCAAGTGCACGATACACTGCTGTATTCCTAAAATCAGAATGAAGTTTGCATTGGTCTGGAAATGAAATGGGCCCTTTAATTTGAGCCCACATATGGAGTGTAAACTTGGCTTTTCTTTCTGTCTTGAGCTAGCTTTCTTGGAATTCTCTTTCGAGTAACGTTCAGCTGCAATTATATATGGATCCATGTTCAGTCTTTGGAAAAGTTTAATCAGAGCTGTGACTGCTGATGAGCCAGCTCTGGGCTTCAGACACTTTGGAAAATATACATTTGAGGCCCAAATAGCAATTTATATGCAGCTTGATTATATGACAGGTCAGAAACAGCCACACTCTGAGAGGCCATGGATGTCCTGAGAGGTCAAGGGGCAGGGTGGAGAAGCTGAGCTCAAAGACATTACTACTCACAGGCACACAGAGAGTTCAGCCAAAAGCACCAAAACATGAGAGAAAGCATTGAAAGCGCTTTCCCTGTGTCCCTCCAGGTCCAACAGACCCGCTTGCTAGGGCAAGAAGGGGAAGGTGAGAAAAAAAAAACGAGGTGTTTAGCATTTTTGCCTGGTCCATGATGATCATACACCACTTTCTAAAGAAAAATGGACAAAGATGTCTGCCAGGCTGTGCAGGCCCTGGGTTAGTGTGAAGTGTTTGGTTTTCGAACTGCAGTTTTCTCCTGGTTTTTGTCTCCTTCCTTCCCTTCCTTTCTTCCTTTTCTCCCTCCTTCCTTCTTTCCTGCCTTCCTGCAGTGCTGGGGGTGGACTACAGGTGCTTTCTAACACAAGGCCATTGCACTACATGAGCAGCACTCCAGTCCTGGGATTTTGAGACAAGATCTAGCTAAGGCTGGCTTTAAATTCATGACTGTCTCCACCTCCAGTGCTGGGTTACAGGTACCCATCTCCATGCCTGCTGCACACCTGCAGAGTCTGGGATGGGGAAAATGAACCAAACAGATGTGTAGGCCTTACATGCTGTTAGATGGTGCAGACACTCACAAACTGAAGGCGACACACACAGGCCAATGTGGAATTGAACATAAAACTGCAAACTATCTGATTACTGTGTTAAATTTTTTCTATAAATCTGTCTGGTGCACGGGGCTCTCATCCCTTCTGCTGGCAGTAAGCTGGATTTACTCAGAGAAATGAAAGCCTGTACCTGGCCTGCTGCTGCTGTGTCTGTACGCTTGCCTCCTTTCCCGGCAAGACTGCAGCCTGCTGTTTGCTCTCTAGAGGAACTGATCGGGATTCCATGTCTTCCTGTATTAAAAAACAAAGTGTAAATCATTTAAAAAAAACACAGCATTACATACTTTTCAGCCAAGTTTAAAATCTTGTTAAAGTCAGTTTACCCTCCATTCAGTTGGGTTGTAGACTGCTGGCTGCCTGGAGAACTTAATGGGTTCAGGCCAATCTGCTGGATAGCCAGCCCAGAGGTTGGACTCCGTGAGCATGGGAGACTGGACCACAGGAGGCTGCACGGAAAAGCAGAAGAGGGTGCCTGAGTCTCAGAGCATCCACACCCTGATGCCCGCCTGCCATTCGCATCACTGCTTGGAGGAGCTATACAGGACCACAGGAAGTACATGCCACAACTGGCTGCAGCAACACCTGTGAGTGAGCCTTCCATGCCACTTAGAACCACAGTCTCAGTGAGCATCAGGCAGAAAGACAACAAAGAGAAATGTCTGATGTGCAGGCCTGCATTAGACCTGGGACATCCAGAAGGAACACTTTGGTCTTAGAACTCTTTCTCAACTGGGAGGGCACACAGACTTGTGATCAGGCCACACCCCCACCTGTGGCATCTGGAAACAAATGCAGAGGAAGGAAGAAGAAGTCCTTCCCTAGTACAAACGCTGATGTAGGCATCTGATTGTAATTGCTTATTTTTATTTTAATCTTTTCTTTTTAATAGTTTAGAATTTATACATTTGGACTTTGACGCTGTATTTTAATGATTTATTTATGTTTATGAGTGTTTTGCTTGTATATATGTCTGTATACCCGGTGCATATCTGGTATCCATGGAGGTCACAAGAGGGCATTGTACCTCCAGGGATTGGAGTTATAGATGGTTGTAGGGTACCATGCAGGTGCTGGGAACGGAACCTGTGTCCTCTGCAAAAGAAATAAAGGGCTTGTCTTAGTCGGGGTTTCTATTCCTACACAAACATCATGACCAAGAAACAAGTTGGGGAGGAAAGGGTTTATTCAGCTTACACTTCCACACTGCTGTTCATCACCAAAGGAAGTCAGGATTGGATCTCAAGCAGGTCAGGAAGCAGGAGCTGATGCAGAGGCCATGGAGGGATGTTCTTTATTGACTTGCCTCCCCTGGCTTGCTCAGCCTGCTCTCTTATAGAACCCAAGACTACCAGCCAAGAGATGGCACCACCCACAAGGGGCCTTTCCTCCTTGATCACTAATTGAGAAAATGCCCTACAGCTGGATCTCATGGAGGCATTTCCTCAACTGAAGCTCCTTTCTCTGTGATAACTCCAGCCTGTGTCAAGTTGACACACAAAACCAGCCAGTACAGGGCTCTTTAACAGGTCTGAACATGGTGCCAGTAGGTTTTGCTCTTTTCCACTTCCTCTCCCTCACTACAGCATTAGATTACATCCATAAAGCTAACCCCCAAGGTCCATGCCTTATTTGGCCACTGACTCCCTGAGACTAAACACTAAGGTCCATCAGTCAAACGTCATTATTGGCTACACTGGTTCACCTGTCCAATCAGGATTTACTACCTCATCCTAGCACAGACTCCCCCTTTTCTCCCTTAAGCCCACTCTTGCAGAGCACCTGCAGTAGCCTTTGTCCAATTCACTGGCAGCACCCCTTCCTCTCAACTCCTCCCAACAATCCCTGCTTGTCCCTTTGGGACAAGAACTTTGTACCGAGAACTTGGCGTCTGGGTGCGTTCTGTGCCAACTCCAAGGCCTCCTACATTGCTGCCATGCCTCGGCTGGGTCTACACCACCCCCCACTCCAATTCCCACACTTCCCAGAGCATCTGGTTTCTGCTCCCTTCATCCAACAGCGGCCAGTTAGTGAGTTTCTCCCTATTCACCATCTTACACATTCCCCAAGACATCGGGAGATGTCCAATGTGCATCTGGGACATCTCCTGAAGACTCCAACTCACAGCCAACGTTACTGGTGCATGTTAGCATTCAAGAATGGTCCTTGTGCTTCCTAGATACCAAACACAATGACAGCCCTTATAGTTTTGGGAGCACACAGATAGGATGCCCCTACCTCCCCTCTCTACAAATTTTCTGTCTCCATGTGCCCCTCTGCCAGCTTCTACCCTGCTCCAAGCTTTCCTGGCCACTCTCTGTTTCCCTTCTCTTGTGGGCAATTATTGGCCACCAAAACCTGCACAGCCACACTGACTGACCAGTTCTTGGGCTCCATGCCCTTGGCCAGTCATGGCTATTCCAATGTCTCCCTGTGCAATAATACCACAGCTGCTGCTGCCTTGGCCACGCAGCTCTAGGAGTCCGCTTAATTTATATATAATAATGTTAATTCCATTTCATAGAAATCTAAAGAAGTGTGTGTGAGAGAGAGAGAGAGGGGGGGGGTGAGCAGAAAGGGACCATGGTGGCGGGTGAGGAAGGAGTTCTTCAAGATGGTTATGGGTAGGAAACTGGAATAAAAGCCTGCAACAGAATACCTATGAAATGAAAGCAGCTGGTAAGTGGGGTGAGGAGTGAGAGGTGCAGTCAGTAGGCAAGAGGATCAAAAGGCCTAACATGGTAGTGCTTTGATTGTGTGTCCCCCAGAGTCTCGGACTCTAGTGCATGGTCTCCAGTTGGTGGCTGTTCTGCAGGGTTAGGTGGCACAGCCTTGCTGGAGGCAGTGCATCACTGAGCTGGGCTTTGAGACCAGTTTGCTCCCTCCCTGCTTTGTGCTCTCAGCTTCCTGCTGCCATGCCTGCCGCTTCTTATGCATCAGCTCCACCATCATGAATGCTTGTCCCTCTGGAACCTTAAGCCAAAATAAACTCCATCTTCCTTAAGTCACAGCCAACACAAAACTAGTACAAAAGAAAATGTGACAATCCTTTAAGACAATGCACCGGCTTATATCCTAATATAAAAAAATAATAATTCTTACTGTAAAAGATCCTGTGCCTATAAACATGTGATGTACAGAAGAAATACGACAGTCTGAATTCCATCTGCCTTGCTGCCTTCCCACCATGCTGTCCCTCTGGGCTGCACCTTTCTCTCTCTCTCTCTCTCTCTCTCTCTCTCTCTCTCTCTCTCCAGACCTCCCTGTACACACACACTTTCCCAGAACCTGCACTTCTGTCATGGTATTTTTTCATGTGATTTTGGTGTCCTGTTTGTTTTCCCATTTACCAAAAGAGGCTTCATGAGGGCAAGGGTGCTCTCTCTCTCTCTCCATATGTATGTATGTATGTATGTATATATATATATATATATATATATATATATATATATATATGTGTGTGTGTGTGTGTGTGTGTGTATACCCATATAGATATATATGTGTATATATACATATATATATTACTGCAAACTTCAGCACATGACAATAAGGATTTTGAATATTTTATTAAATCAACATGCTTCATCATCTGTACAGCAAAGCATCTCAGTGTGTCATCCAGAGCCTATTTTTGTCTCTTGGAATGATATGTCCCTCAAAACATTCCATGCTCGCCTGTTTGAGAACGGACACAACACTCTGCAGTGTAGGTCACAACTAAAGAGCCTCAGTAGGTCAGTTCACATGGGACATGCAACTTTCATGGCAAGCATCAATATTTGAGGGAACAGCACC
Source organism: Mus caroli (assembly GCF_978045245.1). Lineage (NCBI taxonomy): Eukaryota > Metazoa > Chordata > Mammalia > Rodentia > Muridae > Mus > Mus caroli. The sequence goes on from NW_028227268.1 coordinate 117,834,218, forward strand.
TTGGGGACACACTCACTTGATTCCTTCAGTCTGGGGTGTCTGCACCCCACACCCCAAGGCCAAGAGTTCACTCCCTATAGCTTACCAAAGAATTTAAGTTAACAACCTGCTGTGTTTACCGGAATGGTTTCTTGAGGCAAAATGTGTAAGTCTGCCTCTGAGTAGCATCTGCCTCCGATGTACTCACTGGGTTCATAGCACATACAGGATGTTGCTTCTCCGTTTATGAAAGAGTGAAGACAAATGGTTACAAGAGTTCCTCTCTTCCTCAGAGACAGAAGGCAACAATACCCCTGGGACAAAAGTCAATCAACAAAGCTACATAGAAGCTAGTGAACAAAATGTTGTAACTAAATAAGCACAGACTTGACACAAGATGGACCAAAAGACACTAAAACAGTTTGTATAAGAAAAAAAAAAATGAGACCAGTGGCAAGTCATTTTCAAAGGGAAGGGGAAGAAACAGAAAAAAAAAAAAAAAAAGTTAACCAGCCCCTGACTACTTAGGCAAGGGGCTCTCTGTAATGCAGCTCTAATGTGTGGCAATGACCACTAAAAGGTGGTGAGATCTATGAATGGTTCTGAGTTGAAATAACTGGGATTGTTTTTGTTCCACCCCTCACTACACAGGTCTCATATTCTAGAGCCTCCTTCTCTCGGCCCTTTGGCTCACAGGAATCTACCTATTCTCCCAGTCAAGGGAGACAGGCGGGAAAGGCCAGGTCTGTTGCTAGAGGAGGGGTGGAGCCCTGGGTTTCCCTGGCTTAGTCTTTTTTTCTGTGTTGTTTACTGGATGCTATTGTTCTTACTGGGATGGGAGACCAGACAGCAAAGGAAAATGACATAAAGTTACAAAGGGCAAGGAAATGGCATGCCCAGGGTTTCTGTTACTGTCACATGACATTTGAAGCACCCAGAAGACAAGCATGAATGCTCCCACTAGGAAAAAGAAATAAAATGACTTGAAGAGCATATGGGTTTAAGAGCCCTGACTTGTGAAATATACACTAAACTGAGAAAATTAAATAACACAGGCCTGCATAAAACTAAACTTAAAAATGAAAATGAGAAGGTAGGAACAGACAAGGTTTTTCAATCATGTGATTATATATTTTACAACATATCCTGGCATTGAGGACAAAAAATGTATACTTAGAATAACATGTACAAGTAATTTCACATATGAATGCACATTGCTATACATAATGAAAATATCTCAGTATAAAACAAGATTGAAAATATTGCAAAACCACAGAATTTTTTAAAAGAAAATGCTATAAGAAAGCTCCTTTTGAAAATAATTCCTAAGTGTTTACACAGTGAGGCAGGAAAGCAGGACTGTCACTGTTCTTCTAGACTTCAAGCCAGCAAAAAATGTCACCTGAGCCACCTGATGTGGTTTTTTTGTTTTTTAATTAACAAAGGTTATTTATGTGAATGGAGTGTGGCCTGCAGGTGTCTGTGCACATTGCATTGTGTCTGATGGCTGGCCTGCAGGTGTCTGTGCACATTGCATTGTGTCTGATGGCAGAACAGGGCACTGGATCCCTTGGAACTGGAGTTACAGTGTGAGCTGCCACACGGTGCTGAGAAGGGACCACTGAGCCAACTCCCCAGCCCTGAGCTGTGCAGTCTAAGGAAATACAAGCAACATATTGAGAACTGACCTCAAGATACCTTTAAAATATACACATGTGTCAGTACAATTAAGCTTTTTTTTTGGGGGGGGGGGTTCGAGTCAGGGTTTCTCCGTATAGCCCTGGCTGTCCTGGAAATCACTTTGTAGAACAGGCTGGCCTCGAACTCAGAAATCCGCCTGCCTCCTGAGTGCTGGGATTAAAGGCGTGTGCCACTATGCCTGGCCCAATTAAGCTTTTTGAGTGTCATTATGATGTCGTAAGAAAAAACAAAACCCTATTTTAAAATTATCCAATCTGGTTTTCCTCTGCCTAAGCAGATACTGATGGATCAGATCTCCTAGTTGTGCCACAATGTGTAAATGTAGGTTAAAACTGAACAAATGATCTAATAAGTACCACGCATTTGCCACCATTAAAATAGCACATTTGTTAGTTTTCACATACTTTCCAAATCCTTAGCAATTTGGACCCAGTAGCCATCCTGAGAGGGAACAGTGTGTGTGTGTGTGTTGGGGGTTGGGAGGGAATCACCAAGAGGCGTGAGTTCTCCAGCTACAGGCCAGGAGATCGTTCAAGCCCCAAATTACATGCACTTAGCCCTGGATTCAAATGGCATTTTACAGTTTAAAAGGCAAAAGTATGTTAAGGTCAACAAATATTTCCCGGAGTCATACAAAATGGCTTCACTGGAGGGACTCATCAGCAGGGAATCCTGCTGCAAAGAGTTCTGTAGATTCTGTGGCAATGTGTGTGTGTCCTTATTTTTGAGTAACAGGTCCCAGCTCCTAGAAACCAGCCAGAGATGAATTTGCCCACTAGCTGTTTCTCTCCATGCTTCCTTTTCACACTCACATGGATGTAAAAAAAAAAAGAACTCAGAACTGCTACAGAGAACATCTGCTCTACATCTTAAATAACGCACTGTCTTGTGATCGATTTTCTTGGTTTTGTAACACGGATTAAGAACCTTCCCACGAGTAAGGGTGGAGGATGACTTCTGACAAACATGCAGTGCCAGGGTGACAGACACCAAAATAAGAGCATGTCGTCTCCAGAAAGAAACGGAACCATCTCTAACACAGAGAAAGACAAGTTGGGAAAAGAAGTCTTGCTTTGTCTTTTAATTGGGAGAAATGAAGGGCACAGTCGTGTGCAACGTGAAAGCACACATGTGGTCAAAACACAAGCGCTGCAATGCATGAGAACTGCCTGTCGAAGCCCCCAGACGAGGGCCAGAGTCCAAAGACTCAGACGATGCTCTGAGTCTTAGCTCTCATGGCCCTTTCTCCATACTCCCTTGTGACATAGCCCCTTTGAGCCAACCACCCCAGAGAACACAACCTAAACTCCAGGGAGGAGAATGAATTTAGGGCACATTCAAAGTGCTCAGTATTGTTAATTACTCGTGTTTTTCTGTTTGTTTCTTCTCACTGAAATATCTTAAAATTCTGTTTTAGTGTGGAACTCTCATCTAGGAGTTAAAGGTACCCTGCCCACAGGTTTCTGGCCCTCTGCTAGCTCATACTGTGTAGACTTAAGGTGAGAATCTAAATGAGTAAGTAAAGGCCTTCTAAAATCTAAACCATTAGAATATGAAACTGAATGTGAGCTGATATTAAAACTTAAGCACAAAACTTCAGAAATTAATTTTTTACACTGTGGTTATTGAATTTCTACTTGTACATGCTTGTAACTATTTGGGGAAAATGTATTATTTGGTTGTACCGATTTTTTTTATTATTTTTTAAATTGAAAATAGGTTCTTCTTCATACAATACATCCTGGCCACAGTTCCCTCCCCTCCACTCCCCCCAGTGCCCCGCCTCTCCTCTCTCTGAGATCCACTCCCCCTCCACTTCCCTCAGAGAAGAGCAGGCTTCCAAGAGACAACAGCCAAGCACAACAAAACAAGCTACAGTAAGACTGAGGAAAAACCTTATGGTGAGGCTGGACAAGGCCACCCAATAGGAGTAGAAGAGTTCCAAGAGCAGGCAAAAGAGCCAGAGATGCACCTGCTCCCACTGTTAGAAGCCCTATAGAACCACCATTGGCGGACAGTTTTGAAACCAAAGGCAGCATCAGCTGTGACATAAAATTTCAGTTTCCTTACCACTTTGAAACATGAATATAATGAAAGTCACACAAGTAAACTATTTTTTAAAATCTTTTTTCCATTATTTTATTTTGTGCATATGAGTGTGTGCCTGCGTGTACGCATGTGCACCCCGTGCATGCATGATGCCTGTGGAGGTCAGAAGAAGTCCTTGGATCCGGGAGTACTGGAGTTACAGGTGGTTGGGAGTCACAATGTCGATGCTGAAGCCTGAACCTGGGTGCTCTGCAAGAACAAGTGCTCGTAACACTGAGCCGGCTCTTCAGCCCCCAGTTAAAAGAAAAATTAAACCACAATAATGCATGTTTATCCAAAAGTTCCTGGCTCAAATTTCAGATTGCTCTATTATAAAAACCACTCCTCGAGACTCTCTTTCCATTTTTCACACCCGATTCAAGTCTCACTGCACAGAGTAGCCACTGCCTCTGTCACGACTCAAAGTAAAACAAAGCAACAAGAGACCCAGCTAGTCATAATTATATAAACATTTCTCTCTGCTGGCTTTCACATACAATGATAGCAGACCATTGCTGGGTGTAAGAATATATAGTTAAAACAATTCAGAAATAGAAAATGAATTTCATAGAGGGGCATCTTACCTTGGTATTCAAGCTAGGTTCGTCTTCTACTTCTATGGGCTCAGAGTTATTAGGTCTGTGGGCAAAGCTTAAGAATAAAAATAAACAAGAGGAGGGGAGATTTGGTTATCAGTTATCTGTGCCATTTCTTTATGAGCTATTTAAAGTTGATCTCTGTTAAAACAAACAAACTAAGAAACAAGCAATCGCTACTCCTGTCTTTCTTAGTTCTCTAACCATTGCTTAGAGGTGGATCATTCATATATCCATGACAAAGAATGGTACTCCATATGATTGACATCTCAAAAAATGTGTCTTTACAAATTTCCTCCATTGAAGGCTGAAATGAAAACCCAGCTATTGGCTTACACATAGTTTTGCTGCCTGAACTGAAAAAAAAAAAAAAAAAAAAAAGGCTCAAATAGTTAGTGTTCACTCTTCGATGTCTCCCCCTGGTTAACAACTGCAATTCATTCAGAATTGGACATCTTGATCCTTCATAGTGCAAGCCATAGACTGAAAGATGCCAGGGTATTGTGTTGCCTTAAATCAGCATAGAGTCTCCCCAGAAGTGGAGGACAGCAGTTAAAAATCACATGTCTATATCGTTACCATATTCTCTTCAGAGAAATTAAAACATTAAAAATTATTTAAAAAATACAATTTTTTTCAAATAACCTGGATTTTAAGATCTTCACAAACAATAAAAATCCCTCATAGGCTCCTCCACACCCCAGGGAGAGAACGTGGGGGCCCTGGTGGTAGAGCATCGAATTCTCCAGGAATATCTTCCCTCCTACACACTCCACTCCCCAATCCCCCTTATTCAGGGTTTAATCATATTCTCCTGTGACAATGTAGCATGATAAAAATATCTCTCACATTCTCAAAGACTTGATTTGCTGTACCTCACAACGAGAGTTAATACTGTACCTTTTGGTCACTTAAGAGTACAATCCTGCTATGTCCTCACTCAGCCTATTTGTGTAACCTGATTTTAAGAGAACCGTGGGACCATCATCGTTCCTTGGCTTAGATTTCCCAAGTAATCCACTTTTACAACCTATGCTGATGCAGGGCTAGAGTCTCAAGTTATAGACGCTCCCCTGCCGGGCCCGGATGGTACATGCGCATCATTTGCTGAAAGCAGCAGATAAGAAGTTGAGTGCAATCTTCGAGAGTAAACATTGACCATAAATGTTAAACACAGCGTTTGGATACTGGCTGATAGACTGTGATGTTTGTAGTACTGTTTGTCATCTGGGTCGGTTGGTGTCAATGACTCTATCTCTGTAACACTGTCAAAGATTTCTATAAAATGTCCATGTCACCCCCATGTGATGCTTTCTGTGCGGCTCAATAAAGACAGGAAAGAAAAAAAAAAAAAAACCTTTGTCAAGAGTACTGTGTCAAGAGATCCACACAGGGTGAAACACTCAGGCCCATGAAGTAGAGAATTCAGTAATGAGAATATTATTCATATTCCTATCACTGGACTCGTTCGTGATTCAATGACTCCACAGGGAAATGTTTTCACTTCTTTCCTCAATGAGACACCAACGCATGACTGGTGACTCGGAGCCGCTCACTAATGCACTTAATCCACACTTTCTCTGACTATACACCTCAACCCTGTGAAAGCATGCATTCCTGAGGGAAGAGTGGATCGACTCAAACCGTTAACATTACAGTCCTATTTCTCGAGCCTGGCAAACACCCTGTGTGGAGTCAGCACCCTGGCCTGAGCTTGGCCTGGCAGGACTTCTCTAGGCCACAGATTCAACTTGCCCTGTCCTAGCTGACTGGGTATGAATTATCCCTGGAGTGGATGAGAGATCTGCTACCAGTACAGATGCTTTAACTAGCTCAAGTTATTTTAGCCCTGTTTAACAGAAGTCTTGAATTTTGTCCAGAACTTATTTCTTTTTTAAAATTTTCATTTATTCTTCTCTTACATGTTACATCCTTATCGAAGTTTCTCCTCCCCCCTCTCCTCCAAGTCCCCCCCGCCGGCCTCCATCTCCCCTCTGAATTCTTTACTCTATATGCTCTTCTAGATTCTGTGCTAAGGATTTCAAATGACCTTTATCACATATGCTACAATCCTCAAAGTGCTCAGCCCTTTTCTAAATCTGTGAGCACCACACACAAGTTGTCCCTGCACAGACCCTGTCTGTTGATGCTGTTGTGATAGCCTGGAGTAAGTTGCACTATTCCCATCTTTACCCTCTCCACTGGGTGTTTCTATATTCACCCACCATATTACTAATCTAGGGGACAGCCCTACCAGCCATAAACTTAACAGTCATTCATTGCTGCTGCTTGGGCATGGTGGCACACGCCTTTAATCCCAGCACTTGGGAGGCAGAAGCAGGTGGATTTCTGAGTTCAAGGCTAGCCTGGTCTACAAAGTGAGTTCCAAGACAGCCAGGGCTACACAGAGAAACTCTGTCTTTAAAAACCAAAAAAAGAAAAGAAAAGAAAGAAAGAAGGAAGGAAAGAGAGAGAGAGAGAGAGAGACAGAGAGAGAGAGACAGAGAGAGAGAGAGAGAGGAAGGAAGAAGCCATTTCAGAGTCTTTTAGCCCCAAGCTCTCTGACAGAGCAGCCAAGTTTCGGGGGTGAGGTTGATTCTAAACGCAGGTTCAGGTACCCACAGGTAGCTTGATTAGTACCTAGCATTCCCTAAAGTCATGAAACTGAACATGCAAAGGAACATTTAGCACTGAGATATAAAAAATAATGAAAGAGAAGCCGGAGGAATAATCATTCATAAAAGCAGTATGTTCATTGGAAAGGAAAATAGACTAGAAGAAAGACTGATATGGGAGTTCATGTTGGTAAGTAGAAAGTCAATGAAATTATCTCTTAGTGAGATTTTTGAGTATTATTTACACAACATGTAAATGTTCTTCACTTCTAGTAGAATAATTATTTATCAATGCTATGTGCTATGGCCAACGTTAGTGAGAGCTTCCTTAAAACCCTTAACTACTAAAAACAAGCCAATGGTTACCAGTACAGTGTAACAACAAATTATTAGATTATGTTGATGCAAGGAAGAAAAAAAACTCAACACAGAATCTAAATTTGACTTTCTGCATTGGTGACCTGCATTTTGGCTCTTTTAATCTATGCAGAGGAAGAAGAGACAGTGTCATAGAGTTATGCAGGAAGATGGTCAAATTGTAGGTCAGATACATATCAATGTCAGAATCGTGAGCAAGTTAATCTGCCTTCAGAAGATAGTGACCAATTATGGAGGACAAGTATGTTCTTTCCTTGTTTGTGGTATTGATTGTTTTTTGGTTGGTTAGTTCTTTTTGGTTTGTTTGTTTTTTTTTGTTGTTGTTGTTGATGTGTGAGACAGAGTTTCTCTGTATAGCCCTGATTGTCCTAGAACTCACTCTGTAAATCAGGCTGGCCTCAGATTCACAGATCCGCCTGCCTCTGCCTCCCGAGTGCCTTCACCACCTAGCAGGACAAGTACATTTCACCAGAACACTTTGTATACCTTCTGTGATGGCTCTGAGATGGCAACTGTTATATGTACATCACACTGAATCTAGCCCAGGGAACACACAGCGAAAACTAGTTTCTTTTCTCTGCACTCACTAAAGACTGCCTTAAACAATTAAATTAATCAAATCTTACCTTGTTTTAGAGTAGCATTCAGGACATGCATCTACTTCTAAAGATAAAGAAAGACTACATTTTAAATCAACAAAAATGACCAGAAAATGAAGAAAACAGGAAGTGTAATCTTTACATGGCATGGCCAGGGCATCCTTTGTAGCACGATTCTCCTTAGAGCTGTAGCTGGTGAGTGTTCTACCAGGAAGACCAACGAGGCCAGTGACAGTGGCCACTGCATTAGGAGCTCTTAATTGAACTTCTTAAGTATTTCAAATAGAAGGTGGGGAAAAGAAGTGTCACGAAAAGTCATCTACGACAGTTAAATGCCTCACAGTCACGATGGAAGCCTGCCAGACTGACAGCCAACTGTGCTGCCAGCAAGGGCAGTGCTGAAACTGGCTGTGTCGAATGGCTCTGCAGCTTTCTGGACCGATGACACTAGGGACAATTGTTCTTATTTTGTTATTACAAACACAACTTCTCTAGGATTTCATTCAAAACTGTGCTGTGTAAGATCAGTCTGTAGGCACTGCGCAGCAAGGTGGGAGGCTCTCTCGAGTCTCTCTCCCTGTGGCTGTCCTGGGAAGACGCTAATAGCCACTTCCATTGCTTCCAAAAGGAAATATCTCACAAAAAGAACACTCCTTTATTTGTTTATTCACTCTTAATGAGAACCAACAAACAGGTGCCTTAAAGGATATAAGAAAGTTGGTATCATATAGGAAAAAAATGTAAAAATAAAATTATTGGAGTTGGAAGGATAGCTCAGCAGTTGAGAGCATCGACTGCTTCTCCAGAGGACCTCAGTTCAGTCCCCAGAACCCACATCACAGCTTACAGCCATCTGTAACTCCAGTTCCAGGGAATCTGATGCCCTCTTCTATGCTCTAAGGGCACATGATATGCACATGGTGCACAGGCATGGACAAGGCACCCAAACACCTTAAATTAAATTAAGTTTAAATTAAAAAAATACCAGAATGTGGCAATAATTGAGTGATGGTGGCTTTTAATTGTCAACTTGACGCAGTCTAGAATCACCTAGGCAGGGTATCTCAGTGAGGGCTTGTCTAGATTATGTTGCCCTTATGGCCAATCTGTGGAGATTACCTTTGCTTTGTTGACTAAGGTGAGAAGACGCTACCACTGTGGGTGGCACAATTCCCTGTGCAACAGATCCTGACCTCTGTAACAGTGGAGACAGAAGCTAAACACAAGCATGCGTGCATCTTCTCCTCTCTTCTTCTCACCACAGACTTAATGTAACCAGTTACCTCAAGCTCTGGCTGCTGCCAACTCTGGACTTATAAACTAAGATAATGCCTTTCTCTTCTAAGGAGCTTTCCCCAGGGTATTTTTAATCACGGCAACAGGAAATGAAACAAGGACAAATGAGGTCTCTATAATCAGAGACCTTCTCCCCCACCCGTCCCCCTCATTCTACTTAGAGAAAACAAATGGTTGGACTCTAGTATTTTCCAGAACAGAAAATATACTTATAAAAGGAAGGTTACAGACTCAGATCAACAATAGCGTAACATACAAACATAGACACAGGCACACACACACATACACACTCCTGCACACAAATACAAACTTAATCTGTACACTGATGTCATAAATGTTGCTTTCCTGATCAGTCTTAAAAACGAAAGACTTTTTTTTTTTTTAATTAGGGTTTCTCTGTGTAGCCTTGGTTGTCCTGAAACTCACTCTGTAGACCAGGCTGGCCTCGAACTCAGAAATCCGCCTGCCTCTGCCTCCCGAGTGCTGGGATTAAAGGCGTGCACCACCACGCCTGGCCCTGATCAGTCTTTCTTGCTCCCACGTGATCAATGCCAGGTGGACTTGAGTTAATCAGAGGGCTTACCTGAATTGCCATCTGCACACATTTCAAGTTCCTTTCCTTTGTGTTTTGAAGCAGTTTGGCTTTTACAATGTGTAAAAAGTGATAAACAAAATTACTAATTAATATTTTAGTAGTTTTATGGAAAGTATCAAACAATGACATTAAACAATTGAAGGCTTATTTTATAAATTATGAAAATGACTATTATGAGGTGAAGCAACCCGAGTTCCTTCCTAAGATTTCAATCCAAGAATAACATGTAAACATGGTCATGAGTCACACACAGGTAATAAAGCCCGGACAGACGGGACCAGTGTGACGTCATAGGAAGCGCCAGGACTGTCCTCCAAACAAACACGGTTCTCTTCTGCTGTGTAAGTTCTTCTAAGAGATAAGCATTTTGTTGGCTTGCTTTACCATGGACCATTCAAGACCTGAGGTGTTAAAAAGCACAAGCAGAGAAATAATAAAGAAACAGCGTGCTTTGCTCTAAGACTAACCTGCTTTAGGATCCCAAAAAGCAGATCACAGGTTCAGACAACAAACACTGGGGCTGGAGACATGGCTCAGCAGTTAAGAGCACTGACTGCTCTTCCAGAGATCCTGAGTTCAAATTCCAGCAACCACATGGTGGCTCACAACCATCTGTAATGGGATCTGATGGCCTCTTCCCGTGTGTCTGAAGACAGCTACAGTGTACTCATATACATAAAATAAGTAAATAAATCTAATACAAAGCAAAACAAAAGCCAATGTCTGCACTTACCAGAAATCTCTAAATTAGATTACCTGTTTTATTTTTGTGATGCATAATTCAGAAGCGTTAAGATAATTATTTGTAACTATAAATTCTCATTACCTTAACATGATTGGCAGTGATTCTAACACTAATGGATCACAACTATGCATGGAAAAATAGTAAAAGCAAAGACAGGAGCTGGAGGGATGGCCACTGTTCCTCCATACTGAGCCACATTGCTTGTCTATTGACTGGTCTGTTATTTTGAGAAAGAGTCTCACTTTTTAGTCTGGTGCCCTGGAGCCCAGAGACCTGCCTACCTTTGCCTTCTGAGTGCTGGGATTACAGGCATGTACTGCCATATCAGGCCTCTGATCAAATTCTTGATACACACATATGAACGCACAGTGTATCACCCACAGAATGATATTTAATCTCATGACAACTGGGGAAGAGCGACAGGTTCCCTGGAAGAGATGCGTTACCATCTACAACCGATCATTTGAGGGACCTTGGAGATGAACACAGTGAGGCATCCCACCACTGAGACTTCACAGAAGAAAGGAAACTTCCTCCTGAGTTATCCAAACCCCTCAAGTTTACAATGGAAAAGCAAGGGAATCCCTGACTGTCACCACGGGTGCACAGGCTAATGTGGATTCTGAAAGGAAATAAAACTTGAGACCTGTGATTCATGTAATTTATGTCAAATAGCCCAAAGAGTTGTTTGTGAGCTTTGAAACCTGGGGCTGAGAACATAGCAGAACATACCAGGACATGCCCGGGCAGGCCCATTGTTAAGACATTCCTGAGGCTGCTTAGCCATAAAGATAAAGAGAATGACATGCCCAACTGGCCCGGCACCACCCTATCTCCCACCCTTCTGACCTAAGTTAAATGTTAACAGGCTGCTAATGTTTAAATGGACCAATCATGTGAAACCGCACCAATTCCTCCCACAGCTCCACCCCTTTTCTATAAAAACCCCTAGCTTTCAAGCCTCAGGGTCGAATCCACTATCTCCTGCGTGAGATACGTTTCAACCCAGAGCTCTGCCATTAAACGGTCGACACCTCTGTCTCCTGTGGGAGATACCTGTCGGCCCAGAGCTCTGTCATTAAACTACCTCATGTTTTTACATCAAGATGGTCATCTGTTCGTGATTCTTGGGTGCACGCCTAATCGGGAATTGAGTGGGAGTTTCCCCACTAGGTTCTTTCAGATTCCACATAAAGTTTGGGGTTGTGGAGAACAATGAATCTGTGTGCTGTATGTGGCTACATCTGGGAGACCTAGATAGCTGCTCAGACTGGACCAGTTCCTGGTCTTACTTTTCTGTTGCTGTGATAAACACCATGACAAATGGCAACTCATTAAAAAAAAAAAGTGTCTAGTGGGATTTATGGATTCAGAGGGTTAGCGTTCATGATGGCTGGACTTGGATGATGGAGTTCATGGTAGCAGCAGCAGCTTAGAGCTCACACTTTCTTTCTTTCTTTCTTTCTTTTTCTTTCTTTCTTTCTTTCTTTCTTTTCTTTCTTTTCTTCTTCTTCTTCTTCTTCTTCTTCTTCTTCTTCTTCTTCTTCTTCTTCTTCTTCTTCTCCTTCTTCTCTCTCTCTCTCTCTCTCTCTTTCTTTCTTTCTGAGATTATAATTGCAACATTTCTCCCTTTACTCTCTCCAAACTTTTCCATATACTCTCCCCATTCCTCTTCAAATTTATGGCCTCTTGTTTTATTATCACCACACAATGCATGCATGCACACACATATGCACACACACACATGCATACACAGTCATGCACACACACACACACACATGCATGTTCCTACATTTAGCCTGATCCATCCTAATGCTAATGTTACTTGTACACATGCTTTCATGGCAGGCCGTTTGGCCCTGGACATTTGTCCTGGCGTCCTCCCCTCCCTGGGAAAGGCTACCTTTCTCACTCAGCTTCCCTCAGTTGCCTGCAGCTCCTTGTGTTTGAAGCCTCATGGGTTTTTCTCCATCCACTCTGGCACACCCATTGCTTTGTTCCCTCTATCCACTCTGGCACACCCATTGCTTTGTTCTTAGTCAACTCGTATTTGGGCAGTCACTCGCATTTGGTGGACTTTATGGACTTTATGGATGTGGAGTCTGACCTTACTAGGAGATACAATATTAAAGCAAACTCCCTGGTCCTCTGGCTCTTACAGCCTTTCAACTTCCCCTTCCCCAGTGTTTTCAGAGCCTTAGGTGTGGGGCTTGTTTTATAGATGCATCCTTAAGGACTGAGCTCTACAACCCTGCCATTTTGATTGGTTGTGCTTTTCTGTAGTTATCTCCATCTGTTGCAAGAGGACATTTTCTTAATGAAGGGTGAAGACTACATTTATCTGTTGGCATAAGGACAAATGTTTCTAGATTGTTGTTAGGGATTGTGCTGGTTTAGTAAGATAGTGGTTGTAGATTCTCTTCCATGATCTATGACTTCCCTAGCACTAAGTATTGCGCTAGGTTTCCAGTCCTAGGCATGGTTTCCCTCTGGTTGAGTGACTCTTAAGTCTAATCAGAGACTAAGTCCAGGCAGAGCAACTATTGCTTCACTAAGGTCGTCGTGCCGTGCTGGTAACTGATGATTTGCTGGCAGCAGAGCTGGGTAGGACTGGTGGCTTTCTCCCTCTTTGGGAAGCTTGCATGGTGGCTTCTGGTTCTGTAAAGGCTCAGGGAAGAGCTTTCAGATCAGTCCTCACTCAGGGGTCTCTGGGTTCTGATTCTGAAGTGCATGGTATTTTCAGTGATAGAGACTTACCTTTTACCCCTGGGGAATCAACCAAGGGCAACAGCAATAGAATATGTTTTGGTAATTTCTTGGGACAGACCTGGCCAACAACTCAAAGGAGGGTTCTCATGTCTGCTATTGGGGTTTTCTGTAGGTGGTCTTTGGCTCTTAGAGGGTATATCATGAGCCGAGATGAGAAAGTTCATTGAAACTACATATGCATATTTATACAATGAATTGAGTGTATGGTGGGTTTTTAGGCAAATGGTTCATAGTATGGCTCCCTGAGACTTCGCAGACATCTTTACTGTTAATTTACCTCTCCCCTCTCTCTGTATGTATCACCTTCCCCTCCAAAGAGCCTTTCATTCCCATTTCCCCTATCAGATCACTTGAATCCTGCTATTCCCACTCTTCCCCAAACCCTCTTCCTGGCAACGATTGTCTTTTAGCTACAGGCTACGCACTCATATCTGAAGATTTGGGGCCAGGAGCCTCCAATGAGAGAGAGCATGTGACATTTATCTTTTTAAAGCTAGATTATGTCACTCAATGTGATCTTTCCTAGTGCCGTCCATTAACCTGACAAGCTGGTGATTTCCTTTTTCTTTACAGCTAAATAATATTCCATACTGTGTGTGTCCACATTTCCATTGTCCATTGCTGGTTACAGAATATTGAGGTTGTTTCCACTTCCCAGCTATTGTGAATATAGCAGCGATGACCATGGCTAAACAAGTATCTGGGGAGCAGGACGCTGAGTCCTCTGGGTAGATGCCCAAGGGCGGTGGGTCTGCACCTTGAGGCAGATTATTCTCAGCTTCCCGAGGAACTGCCACACTGAGTGTCATAGTGGTTGTCTGTGTTTGCACTCCTACCAGCAATAAGTCTTTCCCTTTCCCTACGTCCTTGCCAGCGTGAACTGTCATTCATTTTACTGATCTTAGCCATTCTGATGCCAGATGAAACCTCAAAATAGTTTTAATTTGTATTTACCTGATAACTATGGCTGTTGAATGTTTTAAAAAATGTTTCTCAGCCACTTGGGTTTCGAGAACTCTCTGCTTCGTTCTGCATCCCACTTTCTAGCTGGATTGTTTGTTTTCTTTATCCCTCTATCAAAGCTGTAACTGGTAGAGATTTCTTCCCATTCTGTAGCCTGCCACTCTGCCCTGGTGTTGTTGGCCTTTGCCACCCAGCAGCTTTTCCATCTCATAAGGTCCCACCGTGCATTAACTGTGTTCTTAGTGCTGGTGCTCTGCAGGAAGCCTTTTCCTGGGCCAGTGAGTTCAGGAAAACTTTCACTTTCCCGCCCATGAGGCCTTAGTTTGAGTTTCCTGCAGGGTGCTAAGTGTCTAGCTGCATTATTCTCTATAAAGTCATCCAGTTTGACCAGCATCATTTGTTGAAGATGCTGTCTTAAAACTCAGGTGAGCGGACTTATATCTGGTTCCTAGATTCCATTTCATTGATCAACATGTCTGTTTTATGCAAATGTCATGCTGTTTTTATTACTATATCTTTGTAGTACAACTTGACATCTGGGATGGTGACACCTCCAGCAGTTCTTTTATTATAGAAGACTGTTTTAGCTATCCTGGTGTGTGTCTGCCCACACATGTGTATGTTTTCATATAAAGCTAGGTTTTTTTTTTTTTTCAGTTTCTGTAAAGAACTGTGTTGGAATTTTGATGGATATTGTATTAAATCTGTAAATTGCTTTTGGTAGGGTGGCCATTTTCACTATATTAATTTTACCAATCCATGAACATGGGAGGTCTTTCCATCTTCTGGTGTCTTCAATTTCTTTCTTCAATGTCTTACATTTTTATTACACAAGCCTTTCACTTGTCTGGTTAGAGTTGCCGCAAGATATTTTTGAGGCTACTATTAAAGGTATTTTTCCCTGATCTTTTTCCTCAGTCTATTTGTCATTTGTTGTGCTGCCTACTCTTGTGTCAGCTTGACATAAACCAAACTTATTCCAAGGGAAGAAACCTCAATTGAGAAAATGCCTCCATGAGATCCAGCTGTAAGGCCTTTTCTCAGTTGGTGATCAGTGTGGGAGGGCTCAGCCCCTTGTGGGTGGTCTCATCCCTGAGCTGGTGGTCCTGGGTTCTATAAGAGAGCAGACTGAGCATCCATGATGAATAGAGCACCTCCCCTCTGTGGCCTCTGCACCAGCTCCTGCCTCCAGGTTCCAGCCTTGCCTGAGTTCCTGCCCTGACTTCCTTTGAGATGAACAACAATATGGAAGTGTAAGCCAAATAAACCCTTTTTTCCCTAATTTGCTCTTTTGGTCATGGTGTTTCATCACAGTGATAGAAATCCTAAAGGCTACTGATTTTTTTTTTGTCTGTATGCTAATTTTGTATCCTATTATATAGAAAGCATTTGTTAGCTGTAGAAATTTCCTGGTGGAATGTTTAGGGTCTTTTACCTATAAAGTCATATTACCTACCAATAAGGATACTTTAACTTCATTTCCTATTTTATCCCCTTGGTCTCCATCAGTTGTCTTATTGGTCTAGCTAAGACTTCAAGCACTATATTGAATAGGTATGAAGAAAGGATCTGATTTGTTCCTGTTTTACTGGAAATGCTTTGAATTTCTCCATTTAGGTTGATGTTGGCTGTAGGCTTGCTGTAAATTGTCTTTATTATGTTGCGTTATGTCCCCTGTATCTTTAGTCTCTCCAGGACTTTTATGATGAAGGGGTGTTAGATTTTGCCTTTGTGGTGGTTTGAAAATGCTTGGACCTATTAGGAGGCGTGGCCTTGTTAAAGAAAGTTTGTCATCACTGTGAGAAGGGGCTTAGAGAGCTTCCTCCTAGTTGCCTGAGGATGCCAGTCTTCTCCTTTGGAGCAAGATGTAGAACTCTTTGCTCCCCCAGTGCCATGCTCCTGCATTGATGATAATGGACAAGTCTTACCCACAGTTCATGGGTGTGAAGATGTGGGCCAATGCTGCAATAGAAAGGTCTGCATGACTCTGAGTGTGAGGGAATGTGCCGGGGCTCAGGCAAAGGTCAGAGAAGTAAAAGCAATTTGCACAAATCCACTAAGTACAATGACAGAGTGTAAGTGCATGAATGATACTGATAAGCCGGAAGTCAGCGCTGAAGGAAGCAATGGCTCCCTGTGGCCTCCTGCAAGCACGTGCCACCCTCCCCGGGTCAGGAAAGACGGTGGACGTTGTTAATGGTCCCAAGTCACACGCCCAGCAAATAGGAAAGGATGCAGCTTCCCTTCTTTTATGGTACCTATGACTTTTATATCCAATCAAAGTATTTTCTTCTCACAAATACACTTCTCAGAGGAAAAAGTAAAGAAAAATCTGACATAATTGAATGATCTCAATTAATAGCCATTCATGAATAACATAGCATCAATATTCTTTAAAAAAATTTTCCAAGCATAACCATTGCAAATCATTTCACCGCCAACTTGTAGGTGGACATGTGTGAGAGGAGTCTCGGAAAGTGAAACACAGAGCGGGCCCAGTCAGCTCAGGGCTGGTCTCTAACAACCAGTGGAATTCTTGGAGACCCTTTTCACTGCTCTAAGCTCTTATGACAAAAACCAGGCAGCAAATTGCAAATATCAGGCAGGTTTAAAGGGGAACACAAAACATCATACGCAGTTGTTTTTCCCACTCTGAATAATTGCTGTTACAATTAACTCATGCTTTGGTGGCGTGGCTTTCAGTAACTACTAATGCTTGCGGATGGGTTTCTTCTTATCAGTTTAATAGGACTCAGCTACTGTAGCCATCCCATGATACCCCACCCCAGCTTGTTTTAACTAAAGGAATGTACAAGCAGCTAGCTGTACCTCCCCAGCTTGTCAACTGCATCTCTGTTTTCCTCCATCCTTTTGTTGTCTTCCTTGAAGGGGGGTGAACATGGTACAAGGTCATCCTGTTAGAAAAGAAAAGAAAAAATCCAAGCGCTCACTCACTTACATGTTTCTCAATGGCACAGGTGTCTTATGATGGACCTGTGACTGCAAGCATGGGGCACAGGGCAAATAACAGAGTCTCTCCTCCCTCCAGATGCTGCTGCCCCTACCATGAAGGGCCACAGAGTGACCCATAGGGGCCCATGCGTCTCAACAGGCTGTCTTTCAAAGAAGTCGGCCAATAGATGCTCCAAGGAGTCCAGTGGTTCCTAAGGGTCCCAAGCACCTACCATCCCTGCTCACACCTCCAGACTCCCTGTCTCTCCTGCCCGGGGTGGCAAATGTCCTGAGTTAAGGAAGCCAAGTTTCAGGGACATGCACTGTGAAGAGTTTTCTGATGGCTCCAACACTCTCTAGAGGTTATGGAAAATAGTCATTTACTTTTAATTGCATTTCAGGTGTCAGGGCCCCTGGTGCCTGCACCTGGCACTCATGTTCCCAGTGGGACCCTGGAGGAATTTAAAGTGTCGCTTGTTAGATGGTTTAAGGTGTTTGCATGGTTTCAATTTACATGGGTTTCTCTTTAGGAAAATCTAGAAGTTTCTCTTTCAGTGATATCTTACCTTGGTTAGTATTCTGCTAATAATACTTTTCTTATGCCTTAATCCTTTTTTAAATTAACATGGAGTAAAAACATTCATTGTTGCTGTAAAGAACTAATTCTGGCCAGGCAGTGGTGGCGCACGCCTTTAGTCCCAGCACTTGGGAGGCAGAGGCAGGCAGACTTCTGAGTTCAAGGCCAGCCTGGTCTACAGAGTGAGTTCCAGGACAGCCAGGGCTACAAAAAAAATCTCGAAAAATCCAAAAAAAAAAAAAAAAAAAAAAGAACTAATTTTGCTAGCCAGTCAAAGCTAACTATGATTACCTCAAAACAGTGACATTTCTAATAGATAGGAACACAAATTGGAAAAAAAAATAGGACCTCCATATTCCACTTGGACAAAAAAAAAAAATGGCAATCAAAATTCTAGAAAGTAACATGCAGTGTGTAAAGGTGCATTTGATGACAGAGTGCACAGCTTGGGAAGTTTAGGAAATGCTAATCTCAATTCCTAGCCTAAGATCAGAGTTGAAACACACAAGGAATCCTGTTCAAGCCTTCTTTCCTATTGATTTCATTTCCTTGGTTTCTCACTTATTTATTTATGACACAGTACCTCAAAATAAATCATCTGAACCCACATGACTTTAACACTAAGAATATTTTTTAAATTTTGATGCATAATTACTAGAATAATCCACACTGTATTACTTTCAAATCTACATATGGAAATCCAGTTGACAATTCACCAGCTCACATCTAAGAATTTTGAAACGATTCTAACACATAAAAGAATCCTATCCTCTTGGTAACATAAGCATGGGGACCCTGAAGCCAAGCAAGATGAAGCATAGGGAAGCTGCAGGCAGAGTGACAAAGCGGTGAGGGGTCTGCTAGCATCCAAAGACTCGAGAATGATGCAAGGAATCATATTCCAACCACTGCAGAGTGGGCACTACAAAATCTACAATACCAAACATTTCAGAAATCCATCATTTGCCATACAGTAATTGAGTCTGTACTTCTAGAACTGATAAACCTTAGGTAAACATGAATTGTTCATTTACCTGAAGAGATTCAGTCATGCTCAATGGAATGAGCTAGAAAACACAATGCAATCACTTTGTAATATGAATTTTGAGAACCTGATCATAAATGTCTAAATTTCCAGGATTTTTTCCGTCTGTCCCAACATAGAAGTACAGAATACAGAACAAGCTCTTCTACAAACATACATGACACTAAAATAAAGTGGGTTTTATTTACTTCATTGTTCTATAGTTTTAAGCAAGCAATCCCAGTGAGCATGCCAATCAGTAGGTCGACAGAGATTCCCATCCCCAGAATCTACAGACAGCCAATAGTTTAGAAGGAAAGGGTGGCTCCTGGTAAGCACCGCCCCACCCCCTTCCTTGAAATGCTATAGGAATTTTGCCACATTCTTTTTGGCCCTTTGATGATCTAGCAGTGTGCTTCAATCTATTTTAAGATTATTTCTGTCTCCTATGGTTTAATATTGTTGTTATAGCTCACTCATGTGCACACACACACAGGTATCTATACAATACATACACACCAAAACAAACAAACAAAACAAAAACTCTAGATTCAACTGTCAGTTTTCTCCAAGATAAACAGCTTATTGGCCAAAAAATACCCACATGCTAAAGTCATTGTGCAGATGTAATTCATCGAGTGAATGGAAGCAAAAGCGAGCTAGTTCAGCTGTCCAGCAACCTGACAGAGTAGATATGAAACTAAAATACACGTTTATGTATATATGTGTATTGTGTACATGTAATACATTTCCCAAGGCAAATAAAAACCTTCCCCTTCAAAGAATTCCCACAAGGAAGAAAGGATTGTCACAGCCTTAGACACTAAGGAATTAAAAACTAACTGCCCGCATTAGAGTTCTGAGATTCCCAGTTTGGCCCCTCAGCAAGAGGGGGTTCCCATGGGGAAGGATGTGTCATCCAGCAAGGGAAAGAAGGGCTTCTGCTTTAACGGTGCCTGCTCCTGAGGACTGAAGCCAGGGAAGCTCTTGTTTCTCAATGACTGCAAGAGACCACCGAGGGTCCTTGAATAACTTAACATGGCAGGGGGAAGTGCCAGCTTTCTTTTCAACATGGGCACTTCATTCCCTGCCTTTACCAGTGACCCATGACTCCTTTTCAGACACACTTGTGTAGATGGAAACTTACGTTGATGGAAAATCCCAAAAGCTAACAGAATTAATGATGTCAGCCTCAGCTTTGGGAAGAAGATACAGAGAAATGAATCTGATATCTCTGTGAGAATTAGCTGTCATCATGTCTAATGCAGAAGCAGAGAGGGAATGAGGCACCCCAAAATTACAGGTGATCTGAACCCAAATAGCAGAGGGACTCAAGAGAGGCACAAGATCCTGCCGCCCCAGGAAGGCCACAGAAAAGTAAGGCATCCATGATTCCTGCTACCTGAGAACCTAGCAATCCCTCTCATTCACGGCATCAGGAAAGAAAAGCTCAGGTGAGCCTACCGCTTGTCTCTCTCTGCCAGAGCCCAGTGTGTGAAACAAGTGTCCACTTGCTCAGACACGTCCATGCCAAGAGTATACATATCAGCAGACACCTTAAGGGTACACAGTGACCTACTTTCCCCAGGCTGAAAGAACTCAGGAAGTTTGTGCAGCCTTTTATTCTAGAATAAAGCCTGTCCCCTGTGAGACCCCAGAGCCTCAAGAACAGCTTAAGGGCAAAGCCAGTTACCAGTGAAAACAATGAGATCACAAAGCTCTCTAAAAACAAGAGAAAAACCTCAAGTACAAAGCCAGCTCCTGCTCTAACTCCATCCATAGCAATGACCTCACTATGGTTTAAGCCGTTCAATGTTTCTCCTTTAGGTGCGCAGACTGTGACCATATGCAGTGATTACAACTTCACTGGAGTTTCCTTTCAATCTACTCTGATGCTAGATTT
This sequence comes from Mus caroli, assembly GCF_978045245.1. Taxonomy (NCBI): domain Eukaryota; kingdom Metazoa; phylum Chordata; class Mammalia; order Rodentia; family Muridae; genus Mus; species Mus caroli. The sequence continues at coordinate 117,854,998 of NW_028227268.1, forward strand.
CTTCTCGGACTTTATATTAGTTTGCTTATATGTTAATATTTATTTTCACAATGCAGAGGGTCTATTTCTTAAAATCCTAAGATAAAAAGGATTGCCCCATTACAAATCCAGGAGGTCCTTGAGATTCTAACAGAAGTACAGAAGAAAGCTTGTGCCATTATTAGATTGTGCTAAGTGCAACTGTGCTGCACCAAGTTCCTGACAACTTGGGCAATGCATCCTTGGACCTCTGTGATTTACACACCCAAATTAAATGTAGATTGAACTCTATGTACATTTTAATAATTTCTATCAAACCTTCATGGAAACCAGGCACCTCACACTAAAAGGCCATTACCCTTCAGTGTTCATCTTGGGACCAGGCATGACATCCTCTGATGTCCTGAATAAGAACATCCTTCCTACCAGAGCCACAGCCTTTATGAGGGTCCAGAGCAGACGTTCTCAACCCTCTAGTGCTGCAACCACAATTCCTCGTGTTGTGGTGACCCCCAAGCACAAAATTATTTCTGTTGCTACTTCATAGCTGTAATTTTGCTACTCTTATGAACCATAATGTAAATGTCTGACATGCAGGATGTTTGCTATGTGAACTCTGTGAAATGGTCATTTGAGAACTGCTGCTCTCCTAGATGAGCAGGATCAAGATTTTTTCAGTCCCTGAGTAGACAGGGTCACATCCCTACTCAGCGGTGAGCCAGCTTCAGAAAACAGGTTGTCAGCCATATTCAGTCCTTACTATCAAGGGATAAAAGCCTAGAAGGGAAAATTAAGGCAGGATACAAGACGGGAAACTAAGAGAGCCCTGATCTGGAATTTGAGAGCAGTCAGCGGACCCAGGCTGCCCAACACAACTCAGTCAACTCAGTATGAAGACTCTTTCTTTATAGAGGGATACGTGTTCTGCACAGGCATCTCAAATAACAATCTTACAATAGCAATGAACCAAGCTTAGACCTAAACACGTGTGAGTTTCCAGCTTACTCTTACTGTATTCCAGCTGTTCACAGGTCCGGGACCTCATAATTTTATGAACTTCATTTACAGTCAAAGTATATTTCTCAGTTGCCTCTGGCCCAGTGCAGCAGGGATTCCTTTGACCTTGTGACTTAAGGGCATTTTCTTATCAGCCTCTATTTAGCCCAGTGCACACCAGGAACTATTTGTTGTAAGATCTCATTTACAAAAGATTAAAAAATGTTCTTTACCATCTGTTTTAGGATTTGTTTTGCTATAATAAAACATCAAGACCAAAAAAGAAATTAAAAAAAAAAAAAAAAAAAAAAAAAGCAACTTGGGCAAATAAGTTCAATTCCATCTTACAGTTCCCAGGAAAGCCAGGGCAGGAACCTAGAGGCAGGAACTGAGGCCAAGACGGTGGAGGAGTGCTGCTTTCCAGCTTGTCCCAGCTGCTTTCCTATAAACCTCAGGTGCTCAGGGGCGGCACCACCCACAATGGGCTGGGCCCTCCCATGTCAATTGTCAGTCAAGAAAATGCCCCACAGACTGGCCTTCAGGCCATCTAATGGAGGCATTTTCTCAGAATTCCCTCTTCTCAGATGTGTCTAGGTTTGCATCAAATTAAAAAACCCAACAAGAACCACAAAGCCCTGAACAATGTTACTCCAGAAGCCAGCAAGGGCTGTTTATAAAACTAACAAGTACGTCTCCTTGTCCAGAAGCCCACACCGTGTTCTCAGAGCACTGTCCTCTTCCTCACTGAGCCCCTCTTGGCCTTGGTGCTTGAGCATAACATTACGGTAAATTTCCCCCACTCAGAGCTGAGGACTGAACTTAGCCCTTGTAGTAGCTACGCAAGCACTCAGCCACTGAGCGAAATCCCTGAACCTCCACTGCAAACATGTCAGCATCGCAAATGAGCTTGTACCTTGGTATCAAAATTGTGTCTGGCCTCTTTTGTTGTTAGCTCAGGTCTGGGACCAGGGCCTTGGGAAAGCCTGCAGAGGAAAAACTACAGTGAGAGTGGGTCCTAAGAATGGCAAGCCATCCAGGTGGCAGACGGCACTGTTAACACCCTTACATTTTATCTGTAAGTTCTGTTGCAGGGGGAACATATATATTCATGTGAGTGTTAAGTGCCCAATAGGCCAGACAAGGGCACTGGAGCCCCTGGAGCTAGAATACATGATGCTGTGAGCTACCTGGAGTATACTTCTCAACCGGAACAAAATCAGCTCCTCCTCGAGAGCAGTGCTAAGCCATCTTGGATCCTTTCCTTCCTGACTTTCTGTCTGTCTGTCTGTCTGTCTGTCTGTCTCTCTCTCTCTCTCTCTCTCTCTCTCTCTCTCTGTTTGGGGTTTGTTTGTTTGTTTGTTTGTTTGTTTGTTTTTTGAGATAGAGTCTAACTATATATCACTGGCTGGCCTGGAACTCACTGTGTGGACCAGGCTCAAATTCACAGAGATTCACCTGCCTCCTGCCCATCCCAGTGACGGGATGGTGACAGTGTGTGGGTGTGTGCCACCACACTCAATATATGGCATTTTATATTTGTCTTTATATCAATTCTGAAACAATCAAGCTTGCAATTTCCTCTTTCTGCTTCTACTTCTCTCAACCTAAGAAAACAGTCAAGTAACAGTCTCTCCAGGCTCTACAGCAAAGGGTGACGGCCAGTGCACAGTCATGGCCTGAAGGGAATTTGTGTGCACAGATTCATCTCTAACAATGAACTGAGGCGCCAGTGACTGGTTCTTGTATCTTTTGCTACCTGAACGGACTCAGCTGAGAAACCTCTTGAAAATGTTCATTGCCAAGGACCAGCCCTGGAAGTGCTGAAGTGGGATATAGGGTAGGACGATGACTGATGCTCTCTGGCCTTGTAACTCTCTTACTGTCTGGGGGTCAGAAGCTGATGGCCTCTGGAAATTTACCTCTCTCTTGCCATTCCATGGCTAAAAGCTGCTTACTTCTGGTAAATTGACTCAAGCTGATAGCAGCAGGGCAATTAGAAAAAAGGCTTAGTTTCTCTCTAGCTCAAGGGCCCTTCACTGGCCAGGCTAGAGGAGGGGAGTTTGTTAACTCTTTGTGAGCCAGAGAGAAAAGAACAAAAATAAAACGGAGAATTCAAGCACACACATAGACACACAGAGACACATGGACACATACTTTGGCCAGACTGGACCACCTGTTTCAACATACATTCATATGTTCATGCATACACACACATACAGATACCTACACATGTATGTTTGTATATACAGACAGACAGACAGACAGACATATTACATACATGCATTTGTTGGATGGGGCTGAGCCCTAATAGTTACACTTTATTTCTTCTCTCTGGCCTTTGTATACCTTCTTAAACCAAAGTTCTTTCTAAAAGACCTCATGATGAAGTGTTACACAAGAGGGGAGTTACAGAACAGGGTGGATAGTTACTTCAAAGCAGTGTTCACTCTGTAAGCTGTAAGTTCAAAGCAACAGTTTCACATGGCCTAGCTTTATCCCAGTGCAAACCTGTGGCTTTATCCTTGGATTTAATTGTTCCAAGCCTGCATTCTTTCCTAGTGCAATTGGCCCGTGATACATAAAGGCTTACAGCGCTCTATTTGTGCCCTCAGTCTATAGGGGTTTGGGATTACCTGTATTAATCTAAGAGTTCTATAAAATCATTATGAACAATTGTGAAATCATTAATTCATCTAAACAGCATTATTATATGAGAGTACATCTTCATATTGATCTGCAGGAAATGTTGATGCCCAGCAATCATTAGTCTATGTAATAGTGACAGAAAAGGCATATCAGCAGCAAGAAGCAATCCTGAGATGAAGTCTCTGATGACCTTGCATCTCAGAGGACACCCACCACAGCCATGCAAAACAATGGGCCATTTCCAGACAACTCACTCACTAGCTCCAGCCTTTCTTAGATGGCTTCTGTCAGTTAGCCAGAAGCCTACATGTAGAATTCAGATTAAAAACTGTAAAGACGAGGGGCTAGAGAGCCGGCTCGGTGGGGAAGAACCCCTGCTCTGGCAGAGGACCTACATTTGCTCCCTGACACTCACATGGCACCTCCAGTTTCAGAAGATCAGATACCCTCTTCTGGCCTCTGCAGGCCATCAGTCAACAATGCAGGCAGAAAACGTGGAACTAATTTTTTAAAATGTCAAAGGATGGTATTGAGGGAGACAACTCACAAGAGTAGATAACCACATTTTCTGCTAAATTTTATATTAAAAGACCAACTAGATAATTAGACAATTTAAAGATGGGATACTAGGGCTGGAGAGATGGCTCAGTGGTTAAGAGCACTGACTATTCTTCCAAAGGTCCTGAGTTCATGAGTTCAATTCCCAGCAACCACATGGTGGCTTACAACCATCTGTAATGGGATCTGATCCATTCTTCTGGTGTGTCTGAGGGCAGCTACAGTATACTCATATAAATAAAAATAAATAATTTTTTTAAAAAGATGGGACATTATCTATATACTCATGTGAGTCTTTAATTGTAATGAAAGAGTTCCAATGTTAAGGACAGAGGACTTAACATTCCTGAGACAGGAGTTGAGCATACAATGCAGTGGTAGAACAGACCTAGCATATGTGAATCCCAGTTCAATCCCCAGCCCCGCCAAAGTAAAGGTCCTCTGAGAGCTCTGTACCCTTTGCTACCCCAACCTAGTCTAGCATTGTACTTAGTTTCTAATGGATGAAGTCAACTAACTCAGCCATTCCAAAAGTCCCCAGAATGAACTGTGTATTTTCTTTTTTTTTTTTTTTTTTTTTTTTTTTGGTTTTTCGAGACAGGGTTTCTCTTTATAGCTCTGGCTGTCCTGGAGCTCACTTTGTAGACCAGGCTGGCCTCGAACTCAGAAATCCGCCTGCCTCTGCCTCCCGAGTGCTGGGATTAAAGGCATGCGCCACCACGCCCGGCTGTGTATTTTCATTGGATATATAAGTATGAATGGTTATAACTATGAAAAATATCTACTTGAAGTTATCCTGTATTATAATAGAAACACTTACACTTGAAAGGTTTCAAAGACAGCGTAACTTTGTGCAGTAGCTCCATAGATGTCCACCAAAGATGCATTGGCGCCTTGCTGGAGAAGAAGGCTGATCATGTTTTTAGACTGAGTTCTCACAGCATGTATAAGGGCGGACCTAAAAGAGCAAATGGAACATCACCCTGACACACTTACCTTACTTTGTTGTTATTGCTTGTTTTTTTGTTTCCTTTTGTTTTTGAGACAGGGTCTCTCTACATAGCCCTGGCTGGCCTGGTAATCACTATGTGGACCAGGCAAGTTCCACCACACCAGGCTTCCTGACACACATTAATGAAGTTATACAAACAACTGTTCAGCTATGTCTCACCACGTTCCTGTCTTGGCTGTGTGTTAGAGTGGTCATTAGTAACTAAGAACAGACAGAAGCACTGTGAGGAAGGTATTCATTGACCTTCGTTATCTTCAGGGCTGAAAGGGAAGACCCAAAACTCCCTGAGCCACCACTGTGGCTTGGGAACCTTGTTTTTCTGCACCATGGCTTTGAGATAAGGTCCTCCTCTGCCTCTGCCTCTGCCCCCCCACTTCCTGTCATTGGTGCCTGTGAAACTGTGAAGCAAAATAAATCTCCCCTCCATTAAATGTCTTTGTTCAGACTAGTGAATAGCTGAACACATCCATATGAACCATAGAAAGATGGGGAAAGCTGAGTAACATCTAACAATACACAGACATTTAGAGAGAAAAACTAACATCAATATTCTTCAAACAAAACAACACAGAGCAAAGAGCCATCAAAGATGCAAAGTGATTTCCAAAAACATTTCTCATAAATATAGCATTTTTTTAAAAATGTAGAGCTGGCAAGGTGACACATGCCTTTGATTCCAGCACTTGGGAGGCAGAGGCAGGCAGATTTCCGAGTTCAAGGCCAGCCTGGTCTACAAAGTGAGTTCCAGGACAGCCAGGGCTATATAGAGAAACCCTGTCTCAAAAACAAAAACAAAAACAAAAACTCAAAAAAGAAGAAAGCGGGGAAGGAAGGAAAAATAAAAATAAAAAAGAAACAAGAAAAAAATGTATAAAAGACAGAGATGGGAAATATTGTAAAATTATTTTTAAAAAATTCACCAGAATCTTAAACGAGAAGTCACCACTTCCAACAATAAGACAAATACAAAACTATTTTTATCTAATATAAAATCTTAAGACTAAAAGGAAATTGACTCAAAATAACAATCAGTTGATATTAAAAAGAGATGTGAGCCCTGCTGTATGCTGAAGGAGACTAAGTTGAACAGTCAATTTCTATCTACCTGTTCATTTGTTTTAACATGTTTCCTATAAGCATGAGTTAAATTCTTATGACTTTCACATTGATGCTTTATGTGGTTGTAGCCACTCTAGAACGTCACAAGGATTTAAGAGTTTTCACAGATACCTCTTGCAGTTATCCAGGGCGTTTATGTTGGCTGCAGCCTGCAGTAAGAGTTCCACCATCTCCTGTTTGTTTTCTAGCACCGCAAGTATAAGCGGTGTGTAGCCATTCTGTGGAAATGAAAAGCAATTTCCAACTCACAGTTAAGTGTTTCTCAGTCAGCTACAAATCTACTAAGATCCTGCTAAGAAAACCAGCCCTTTCTAGAGATCACCAGACACCATACACATCTCTGACTAGAGTTCCCCAGACTCAGCCCAGCACTCTCAGATTCTAAGAACTCAGCTCTTATCAGTGTTTGCCATAAAAGGCTTGGCCAAGCAAGTCAGAGTGGGAAAGGATCGAAGCACTGTTCTTGACCAGGTTAAGATGATCCTGCCCGGAAGATGACATAGTGGCTGCATTTGGAAAATGATGCAAGGCTGTGTCTGTTACAGACCCTTGAGGAAGAAACCCTGCATTTTGAATAATTCCTATTGTCATCTTTTTGTGGGGACATTTGCTTTGAAGAAACCAACATACTGTTTAGAGAGTTCCAATAACACGTTTCTACCAAGTCATGAGAGACACACATTTGATCCTTCCAAAGTCATATGATGCTGCTCCAACGTGGGCCACTAAAGATCTGTATTAAAATTCACAGGCTAGCCGGGCGTGGTGGCGCACGCCTTTAGTCCCAGCACTCGGGAGGCAGAGGCAGGCGGATTTCTGAGTTCGAGGCCAGCCTGGTCTACAAAGTGAGCTCCAGGACAGCCAGAGCTATAAAGAGAAACCCTGTCTCGAAAAAAAAAAAAAAATTCACAGGCTAAAAACAAACAAATAAAAGGGCTGGAGAGATGGCTCAGCCCTTAAGAGCTCTGACTGCTCTTCTAGAGGTCCTGAGTTCAATTCCCAGCAACCACATGGTGGCTCACAATCATCTTTAATGGGATCTGATGCCCTCTTCTAGTTTCTTAAGACAGCCACAGTGTACTCACATATATAAAATAAATAAGTCTTAAAAATACATTTCACGCCGGGCGTGGTGGCGCACGCCTTTAATCCCAGCACTCGGGAGGCAGAGGCAGGCGGATTTCTGAGTTCGAGGCCAGCCTGGTCTACAAAGTGAGTTCCAGGACAGCCAGGGCTATACAGAGAAACCCTGTCTCGAAAAACAAAAAACAAAAAAACCAAATTAAAAAAAATACATTTCACAGGTTTCCAATGAAGTCTGATTGCTCAGTACAGGCAAAAGGTTGGTATATGTATATAACCTAACCTCAGCATATTCTACCTCACACAGAACTAGAACACAGTATTCCTTAAAATGCACTATCTAAAATTCACTGTGATTCTAGTTCTGTTTAGACACTCCATAGAGTTATTTCTAAGAGATTAACATGAAGATAGATAGATAGATAGATAGATAGATAGATAGAATCTTTATCCATCGTAGAAACAATTTTGGAAACCATGAAATCTTGTTAACACTATATTGCAAATAGAAGATGTGAACTCAATACATGCAGGGGAAAATTTAGTGACCTGAGAGACTGACCAGGAGTGTCCCTAGCAAGCTAGAGAGCACACAGCCTTTGTATAAGTGATGTCTTGTTGTATAGGCAGTTCCAAAGGCTCGCAGGAAGCGGGATTCCGTTATTAAGGAGCCTCTGCAGATACCTCCTACAGTTTAGAGGTGGTCAACTGTCTTTGGATCACCTTGACTCCAGCCATTGAGTTACGCTCTCTGCTGTGGCTAAATCTAAGTGCTTGTCTTAGGGTCTCCATTGTTATGTAGAGACACCATGACCACAGCAACTCTTATAAAGGAAAACAGTTCATTGAGGCTGGCTTACAGTTCAGAGGTTTAGTCCATTATTGTCATGATGGCAAGCATGGCAGCAAGCATTCAAATACAGGAGTCCATGAGGGTCATCCGTAGCCAAACCACCACAACGATTATGGGCAAAAAGGAGTTTTTGCAAATGTTTTCCTTTCTTGAAAATCATGTTTTGCCAACTCAGAAGTCCCATGAGATATTTTAAATATTTTTAAAGAAGATGTATTTCTTTTTGTTTTATGTGCATGGGTGTTTGGTCTATATGTGTGTGCCTTCTGCATGCAGTGCCTGTGGAAGTAAGTCAGAAGAGGGAGACCAATCCTCTGAGTGGCTGCAGTTACCAGTGGTTGTGAGGGACTGTGTGAGCGGGGAGACCTGAACCTGGGCCCTTTGCCTAGCAAGTGCCATCTCTTATGCTAAAAACAAAACAAAACAAAAACAAAAACACAAACAAAAACAAAAACATACAATGTATTGTTCATCTGCCAGCAAGACATACAGACTTGAGAGCAAAGTTTAAAATCTTATCTAAATGGCACTTACTGACAGAAATAGGGAATATATACCCCAAATTAACTGGTCTTCCCCCTGGTTTGACCCACTATCCCAGCTCCTGGCATTTGACTCTGAGTCCAAACACTGAACATGCTTGAAGTTCAACCATTCCCTTCTCAGGTAAGAATGAACATACAAACAGGGCAGAATTAAACCACACGACTTTCCTTGTCTTTGCCAATGAGGACCGTACATTCCGACTCATCCTGCACTTTTAAGATAATTTTCTTCTCACCATTTTTTGTGACCCAGCCCCACCTCAGGGAGAAGTCATTTTAAAGTGTCACTAGCAGTATGATTTTTCATTTACCATAAAGCACTTTTGTTTGAGTTTTTGGGTCAAGTCTGATTCTAGACAGTTTCATTTGTTTGCTTGTTGAAACTGGGTCTCACTGGTTACAGACTGGCCTCAAACTCACAGAGATCTTCCTGCCTGACTTCCCAAGAGCCAGGATCAAAGGTGTGAGCCACCATGCCTGGCCAAATTCTAAGAGAAATTTTGTTTTCATGTCTCATTTTACTCTCATTAGAAAAACTGGTGAAAATATTTAAATTATATTTTAAAAGAAACTTTGGTGACCTGTTTGAAGAACATTTAATGTATATTAATACGGTTTTCTCAAATATTTTTATGGATACATAAAATCGTGTGCTCTGAAACTTCCTTTGTCAATTAACTTATTCTAAGCCATTTTTTTAACCAAAGAATTCTTGCTTTCAGCTTCTACATGTGGAAATGGTCCCACATATTGTTCAGGCAAATGCCTTTTAATTTGGGATATAAAACTGCGTGTTACCTTTGTCTTAATTTCGGTGTCTGCATTGAATGCCAGAAGCTTGGCGGCTATGCTGGTGTCCTTGTTGTAGACCGTGTAGTGGAGGGAGGTGTTCTGATGGATATCGACGGCGTTGGAGTCAGCACCGTTTTCTAGAAGGATCTTCACACAGATCTCGTGCTGGCGCTGTGTGGCCTGTGGGGATTGTCCCAAGGAAACAGACTCTCAGTTCAAGAAAGTCTAGAATTATAATCCTTCCACGGATTTCACCAAACGGTTACACTGACATGCCAGAAACTCGTTTTTATTCAAGTCTCATTTTTTTTAGAATGTGTTTTCATAACCTGCTCATCCAGAGCTTGTGTGGAATCACCGTGCTCCTGCTCCTGACTTCTGTAAGGCAGGGTACAGGCTCCACATCTGCCTCCCACATGCCGGGGTGCGGGCCTCCCACACCTCAGAATCCGGGGGTTGTGCTAGTTCATCTTCTGCCCCACTTGTTGGTTACCTTGATCAGAGCTGTACTTTCCTCTCGGTCTCGGGCTTCGATGTTGCAGTCATACCACAGCAAGAGGCTCACCATTTCTGACTGGCCATGAGCACAGGCATAGTGCAGAGCAGTCCTGGGAGAGAGAGCGCGCCTGAGGGCTACTGTGCAGTGTGAGGAGGCAGCTCGCACTTTTCGGAAGCAAAACAGCCAGTTTTGAATTCTTTTTCTATTTAGCAGTGCTAAGAAAGAGCAGTTAAACATGGAGGACCCCGAAGGAGAGCGCATTGCAAGAGACACGGGACAATTTGCAAAGGAAGATTGGGAACGTGGTGTTAACTGCAGTCGTCCTGAACTAGGGACCACATTGGCAAGCTCCAAGGCTTTGATGGTCTCTAAGATGTGAAGGCCTCCAGTGGACCATCTGCTTCTGCTTCTGCATCAAGGAAGCAGCCGAAGCTAATGGAGCGCCTGTGTGAACTTTGGAGCTTCACATACTATGTAATGAAGATGGATGCTAATCAAACTAGCCCACTTCAGGGCACCCCCCAGCCGAACTAATGGATGAATCAGCACATTGATTAATGAAGATGGTCACCCTGAATAACTGGACGTGAAGCCCTGCTCCAGCCTCCATGTAAGGTCCCTCAATAAATAACTTATAGTCCTCGGTTACCGTGAAATAAAAAGAATATGGAATTTTATTGAATGAACTTCCTTAGGACCCATCCCATTATTAACTTTTTCCATGTGCAGGAGAAATCACATTTAAATTGTCAATAGAGTCCTCTGAAAACAGAATTATATGGGGCTTGGAAACCAACTAAACTAAACAAGTTTAGTTTTCGATTTGATTCTCTTGAAGACTGTCTGGGCTCTGGACCCATCCAGGGTTTCAGATGCTGAGGCACCTGTGGTAGGAAGAAAGGCTAGCACCTCCTGTTAAAGCAGGCCTTGGCCTCCCTCCTCCACTCCCGAGGCCAAGATTGGCTTCCTCTCCCTAGGCCCTGCTGTCACTCCTCTACCCCTGTTCTGGGCCACCTCCCACCCCCACCCCGCACCCTCTAACCTTTTCTTCCGGTCTGTAACGTTCACGTCAATATCCCCAAATTCGAGCATCTTCTGCACTTGGGGTATGTCCCCCACGCTTGCAGCTTTGTGGATCCTTTTCACAGGCATGTACCCAGTGAGGTACCTGGGAGGTTCTTGGTTCTCAGCATGCCTAAAGCTCAGAAAGCCCCAAGGCGAGTGACCCTTGAAGATCTTCTTCATGGCTCAGACTGTGGCCCTTCACCCTATCTCTACCCCTCCAAAACTCAAGTGTTTATAATGCCTTCCTCCCTCCTAGTAACAACCTCGGTGCTCACAGCAAACCAGTTCTTTCAAGTCCCAGTCTTAGCCACCGCCAGCCAGTCCCAAAAGAGAGCCAACCAAGTCTCAGAATCTCGCCAGGATGCGCCCACAGAAGAGCCCCAAGGTTTAACATCCCTCCACCTCTTAGGCAGTTGGCAGGACTGTCGTTGCCAAGCAACACCGTGTGCACGTGCTCCAGAGACCCACCCCCCACTCCCGAGGCAACCAATCAAAGCACGTAGCCAACAGTGCTCAGCTCGCATGTCAGGCTCGTGAGCAACTGTGCCTTCAAGCATCAAACGTGTGCACCATTAAGCAGATGGTCCCGATGCTCAAGGCCTACTCAGTCTTGAAACATAACTCCCTTTAGATGGATCTACACTCATCTAAAGTCTAGTCTCCAAGAAAACCTTCCTCAGAATTCGAACTTGAGGCCAGCATCATCTTGCATGCCCAGCCAGACTGCGTGACCGTAGTAGGACCCTTTCCTAACAAGCAAGCAAGCGAAGAAATCTTCTCAGAATCTCCATATGGACTGTTTACACACACCCCTACCCCCGCCCCCCGAGACTAGCAATTGCAATAATAGAATGCTGCATTAGTGGTTTCGTAGACGGTGACAGTATGTGTGGTGGTGTGCAAGCTGGTGTGGAGGGAGCTGCACACTGTCCAGATAAAATGAGATCATGTGCCTGCTGCCTCTCACCCACGTATTTGGTCCTCAGCATGGTCTCTGCTCGATTTTTTTTCCTCTTTAAATCTTCAGGATTTATTTGGATCACAGTGTAATAGTTCAAACTTTGCCTTTTGATAGACTGCTGTCTCAGAAATCTCTTTCCATTTATGTTAGGATGACACTTTAGGCAGCTGGATCCTGTGCCATAGCCTTGCCCCATTGTCCTGGTCCTCCTGCGCCCTCTCCCCCTCCTCCTGGTTCTACATTTCTTCCATCTTTCTGGCCACCACACACCAACTCCTCATGTATACTACTGGTAAGTAGCAGTTTCCAGCCAGGATTTGACTGAATCTCTAATTCACTGCCTTAGTTTTTGGCTAATATCTTCTCCACATTCTTTATTCTTTACTGTGTATTTGCCTTCCACTTCCAATCTCCCCTCCAGATCCCATTGTCTGCCTGGGCCCTGTCTCACACTTCCTAGGTGCCATCGACAACAGAAGCAGGATCCAAATTTACTTCTACCCCTAGCTCCAAACCATGCGGATCATCCATGCTGTTACCCAAAAATCAATGGTGCCCAGGAGGGTCGAAGTAGAGAATGTAACACCCACCCTGCTCTGCATCTGCCTTGCTTCACAAAGAAGGACCCTAGAGATGAGCACTGGTGAGGTAGCCTGCATTAACACTGTGAAGGAGCCTCAGAGGATGCGGTCCAGACCTGACCACTAGCCCCTCCATGCGAGGAGCAAGTGTACCCCTGTATGAGCAAACGTTCTCAATATGAGGCCATGGTCAGGTCAAAGAGGACAACCACTGCCCCCTGATTCACGAGACTGGTGAGGCCTTCCCTGTTCAAGAATGAGTGTCGATAGTGTGTACAGGCGATAAAACCCACAGCTTCCTCTTCCAGATGACAGCAGCTGAGATGGCTCCCCAATAGAGACACCCCTACCCAGATTAACTAACCCTTGCTCAGCTACAGATAATAACTATGTTGAGGGTCTAAGACACCATTACATTGCTGTGAAAAGACACCAGGACCAAGGAAACTCTTTTTTAAAAAAGCATTTAACTGGGGGCTTGCTTACAGTTTTAGAGGTGAGTCCGTGAGTATCAGTGGCAGGAGACAGGCAGGCGTGGTGCTGGAACAGTTGCTGAGAGCTTTGCGTCCTGATCCACAGACAGCAGGCAGAGAGGAGAGTGGGAGAAGACTGCACTTGGTGTGGACTTTTGAAACTTTAAAGCCAATCACATAGCAGTTCCAGAAAGCTCACTGAAGGATCAGGAAGGTTTTGGTCATTCTCTCACTATCAGGGTTTTCCATAGGAAATGAGGGCAGCTCCTGTGGCAAAAGGAGACACAAGACTTCAGCAAAGAAGGCTGAGCCAAAAGCCAATGGTCACCAAGGTGGATTAGTCCATTGCCCAGCACCTCAGGGCATAGACCCACCACCAATTCGGAAGAGCCTGGTGAACTTTCTGCGGGGCAAGTCTGAGGAGACTTACAGAGACACAGTCCAGATGCAGGCCCAGAAGCATGGCTCCCAGCTCAGCCCTGAGCAGCTCTCTCAGCTCAGACAGCTCTCAGAGTCTCTGACTGCCATGGTGCACAACCATCTTCAACATGGCCAACCAGGCAGGCTTTGTCTTCCCTGCTGAGGCCTGGCTTGTCCCAGCCTCCATGCCTGCCCCTCAGGAGCTGTCTGGTGAGGACTCTCAGAGTCCTTTGGTGGAGGGAGGAGAGAAGATGACAGATCCTGCCAGCCAATCAGACAAGTCCTGAGCCAAGGCCATGAGACCCTCCTAAGCAGAGTCACACTCTGAGACAACAAAACTGCACCCCCCTGTCTACACAACCTGTAGCATTCACCCTCTGTGTGAACATGTACCAGGCACACTGATGAGAAGAGGAGTTTGAAGTGTTTACTCTGGACTATGAACTGTGTTTCACTGGGATCTAGGATTCAAGTGCTAAATGCACAGTGCATCCTTGCTTTCTTTGGATATTTTGCTCAAGTATGTATATGTTGGGTTTGTGTACTTATATTGTAGAGTATGTCCAATAAATATTGATTTACCAAAAAATGCTGTAGTTCTTTGGTCTTTTCATTTAGTGTGAGGAGGGCGGGTACACAAATATCTTAGAGTATATTCCCTGTAGATTATAATCAACCCTTCTCATCATCTGCCTTCCCTTCTGCCAGCCCCCTCCTGATTTTATATTAAGTCTACCTTTATTTTTGAGAAAGTAATAACATTGTGTCCTTACTCATGTTGAATGTCAATGATCATAACTACATGCCTTAATGTTCTGGGATTGCACAGAGAATGTTTAGTATTAATTATGTAAATTAATTACCTTTAGCAAATTCAAATAAAGTGAACCATTTCTTTCTAGTTTTGTTTTTATTATTTTATAAGAGCACATATCACAGTGAAGTCATAAGTTGAACTTGACTATTTTCAGTTTAGTGTTATCAACTTACATTGACTGTCTTGGGAGACTGGCCTCTGCCTGCAAGAGAGGGCTTATCCAGATCAGACTAATTAACAAGACAAAGCCTCCCCCTGATGTGTGTGGCAGAATTTTTCCTTGGGAGCCTTGCCTCCTATGGAGGCGTAAGGGAGCCTGGCATGAGTCTCCCGCCCGCCTTTTTTTTTTTTTTTTTTTTTTTAAATAGAACCCTGTACCTGGTTTCACAGTGGTGGTGCCAACCACAAGAATCATAAACAAAGAAAATGCACCACACACTTGCCTACAGCCTGATCTTATGAGAGGAATTTTGTCACTACTCATTTTTCCAAGTGACTCTAACTTCCATGAAGTTGACATAAAACTGAGCAGACATGCTAAGGTCATAGGCTACACAGAAATCTATTACAGTTGTCACAAAGAGACTTGATGTCTTGCAGAAATTTAGGAACCTGGAAAAAGGCAATGCCATTCCCTGAAACACTATTCCTCTACCAGATTCCAGGAAAAGGGAAAAGGAGGGGAGTGTTTAGAACAAGCGCTGCTCGTCATTTAAACGTTTGCTTTGCAACCGTTTCATGTTGAAGTAAATGAGAATGATAGTTAAGCATCATAAGTCACACATGTAAGTTCTCAAGATTTCCCTGGTGGTGAGGTCTCTCTGAGGAAGCTTTATCAGACACATCTCTGAAAGGGTCTTGAGATTCCTGGGGTTTGGTGACATCAGGTGCATGGCTGTGACTGGGAGAGACTTATGTGCCACAACCAGCATCTAATCCTGGAGCATATCTGTCCTATAGACATGCATAGTCCTCCTGGCCTAGACCCTACAGTAAGATTGATCCCGCCTGTCTTTAATATCCATGTTTTTGCATTTGAACAGCCTTGACCTCTGCATTAACCACTCCTGTAATAGTGCCCGAGACCTCAGCTGGCCCCCAGATGCCAGCACTGTGGATTCCATGCTGAAAGCACCATTAATGCTTGTAAAACTCAGCAAGTGGACAGCACCCTCTGCCAAAACTAAAACAAAGACCAAATCCATCAAAGTCCACAGTTCTGGGAAAGTCTCTAAATGTACTTACTTTGCTTTTTAGCTTCTGTAGTTGCATTTCTGGCTAACTGTTCTTGTTAACTGAAGTATATCAACAGAGAACATGGGTTTTGTGCTTAAAACTCACCCCTAGAAAGACTAGGACTATACTGGGATCCTTAACACACGGTGTAGTTTGCTAGCTAGCTAATAAATATTTTCTATTGTCTAAACCCATGTCTGAACAGTCTTCTCTGGTGAATACCCCATGTCTTAGTCAGGGTTTCTATTCCTACACAAACATCATGACCAAGAAGCGAGCTGGAGAGGAAAGGGTTTATTCGGCTTACACTTCCATACTGCTGTTTATCACCAAGGAAGTCAGGACTGGAACTCAAGGAGGTCAGAAAGCAGGAGCTGATGCAGAGGCCATGGAGGGATGTTCCTTCCTGGCTTGCCTCCCCTGGCTTGCTCAGCCTGCTCTCTTATAGAACCCAAGACTACCAGCCCAGAGATGGCACCACCCACAAGGGGCCTTTCCCCCTTGATCACTAATTGAGAAAATGCCTTATAGCTGGATCTCATGGAGGCATTTCCCCAACTGAAGCTCCTTTCTCTGTGATAGCTCCAGCTGTGTCAAGTTGACACAAAACTAGCCAGTACACCCCATAATATATACATCAAGAGAAATAACACTGCGGGAGTTATTGGCTGGGAGAGCATTGTCCGAAACTCTTTCCATGGATATGAATCTAGAAAGCACACGCTGTACACTTAATTGATGCTTGCTCTTCCTCAGAAAGCTTAATCCAGTAAAGGAGTCTGTCTATCCCTGCTGTCAGACTGCTGCCCGTGGTGCTTCCACTGCACACATCTGCATCCACAGCACAGGGCAGCTCCATTGTTCTGTAGGAGCCCTGGGACAATATTTACCTCAAGCCTTGTCAGTCTCCTAATTGTAAAATCTGTAATCCTGATCATGGTGGTACATGCCTCTAGTCCCAGAACTCAGAAGGCCGAGGGAGGAGGATCTTTGAGTTCAAGGCCGGTCTGGTCTACAGAGTGAGCTCCAGAACAGCCAGGACTATACAGAGAACCCCTGTTTCAAATAAACAAAAATAAATAAATAAAGATGTTTGCTCCCTTCCCCTAGAGGCATTGAAGATGTGGCTGCTGTATCTCGTGTGCCTCAGTAGGTAGCAGAGAGGAAAGAGGCTCTGTTTACACTGTGTTCTGACCTGTGAACATCTGAATGATGAGTAGCCTAACATTCCCTGAAATGGGGCTGGAGAGATGGCTCAGCCATTTAAGAGCACCAACTGCTCTTCCAGAGGTTCTAAGTTCAATTCCCAGAAACCCCAATGGTGGCTCACAGCCATCTGTAATGGGGTCTGATGCCCTCTTCTGGTGTGCCTGAAAAGAGCAATGGTGGTGTACTCATATGTATAAAAAAGTAAATCTTTAAAAGAAATAAAAATCCCTGAAATAAGCAAGCCTGAGACGATCACCACTCCAGTGTCAAGCAGGACTGGACAGACAGGCCCAGGACAGAAAGCAAGCCAGAGACTAGAAGAACCCCACCTGGGACCACAGGCCACAGGCTGGAGTGAGTCCAAGACAGATAGCTGCTGGGAAGGCAGAGAAAACACCCTGGAAGGACCACCAGACTCGGTGCTGTGGGGCACTGACAGGAAGCTAGCCTAAGATGAACAGCAGTCTGGCACCCCCACTCCCATGCTCAAGACGACCCCTGCCTGGTGCCACAGTGCACAAGCACAGCATAGCTCCTGAGACCACTCCTGAAACGACCCCAAAGACCCCAGGGGCCACCAAAAGGAGCAAGGAAGTGGTGGAGAAATGGAAGAGAGAGAAACAGAAGGATAAGGGCACAAGGAAGAGAGGCAGAACTGCAAACTCAGGGGTAGTGTGGGACACCCTGATATAAGGAGCTGGTGATGCCGCCTGGACCATAGTAGGGTCCTGACCTGCTGACACTGAGGGACCACATCTGGATCCTTGGCCCTGCAGTGTTAGGGGTCTGTTACCACTGAAGGCCAGGCAGACGTCCCTGGTCTGGGCTGCCACTGGAGACATGCTTAAAGTCTGAGGGCTGGCAGAACTGGCCCCACCCCTCACCTGGGAATTGTGGGAGAGCTGGCCCTAGAGGCAAGAGAGCAGGAGAGCTGGCCCCACCTATAGCCAGCTAAGTACTCAGGAGAGCAGTCCGCACATTGGGGGAGTTTGCTGGCCCCAAGGATTCAAGCATGGGAGAGCTGGTCCTACCACTCCTCTCCCTGTGGCAACATGGAAAGGGAGAGATGCCTTCCTCCCCACTTACCCCTAATGACCCAAGGCAGGTAGGAAACCTAGCCCTGGGGTTGTGAGATCCAGAGCTGACTCATCTTCACCAGTAGCAGCTTGGAAGAGCAGGTCCTGCACCTCACCCTGGAGCACAATAGAGCTGGCCCTGGATGTGCAGGCTGTGGGTGAGCCGGCCTGAAGACCATGAATGTGGGAGAACCAGCCCGGTGTCTAATCTGTTGTACCTGGTGTTGGCAAGGGAGAGATCCCCTCTCCTTCCTTTTGCCCTCTACACTGGAGATGGGAGAATTGGCCCCTATGAGATCATGAAAGCAGGAGAGCTGTTCTGCCCTAAACCTGCTGCAGCATTCTGGAGAACGGGTCCTGCACCTCACCTGGGCAGCATTATAACTAAGCCTGATGGCAGAGGTGGGGGAGTGGGAAGATGTGCAGGCGAGCCAACTCCCAAGGTGTGAGTGTGGCCTTGCCTCTTGTCTGCCATGTGGTACTGTTCCCCACCGACACCTTTTGGGACCTAGGGCAGGTGGGAGAGCTGGCCCTGAGGTCATGAGTGCAGCAGAGCTAGCCCTGCTGCCTAATTTCTGCAGCTCAGAAGAGCAAGCCCTGAACCTTGCCTGAGCAGCATAGTAGAGCTGGCCCTGGATGCCAGGGTTGCAGGTGAGCCAGCCCCACGAGTGTGAGCACATAAGAGCCAGCTTTGCCTGTTGTCTGCTGGGCAGTGGTGCAAACAAGGGAGAGACACCCTCCTTCCCTCCCTTGTCCCTCAACATCTGTGGCAGATGAGGGAGCTGGCCCCTGGATTATGACAGTGAGAGAACGGGCCATGTCCCTCCCTGGCTGCAGCACTGAGGAGAGCGGGCCCTGCACCTCGCCTGAGTAGCTGGGTAAAGATGGCCCTGGTTGCAGGAATTTCGGATAAGTTGGCCTTATGATTGTGAAGGCCGATGGCTGACCATTTCTGATACCTCTTAGGCCCAGATCCAGGGCCTGCCCCAACATCTACCTCATCGATGACCTGCTGGAGCACATGAAGGTGCTGTTCCTACAGATCCAAAACTACAGGATCTCCATGACACAGGGCCACAACAGGATATCCTAGAGGAGTCTCAGAGAGGTTCCAGCATCAATAGAGTAGCAGAAGCCAGAGGCCTTATACCAGACCAACAGGTCATTGCAATGGACATTTGCAAGCAAAGAAGTATGCACAGAAGGGTATATATACTGTGGGAGACACTATGACATACTACAGCTTCCATGAGATTTTTTTTCTGTTGGGGGGAAGGTTTGCAAAGTTGGAGGGCAGGTACAAGTGGGAAGATGAGTGGGACTGGCATGCATGATGTGAAATTCACAAAGAATCAATAAAATGTTTGGTTTTTCTTTTATTTAATCTTTGAAAAAGAAAAGATTTGTAGCCTAATTCCAGTTTAAAACATACAAATAATGAGAATATAACATACTCATTATTATGCAACTATAATATATTAATATAGTGCATGTATTTTAAGTCATATAACAAAAAGGCATAACATAACAAGATAAAATAGTAATCTAAAATATTTCTTTTCCCATCCTGACGCTACACAGTAGAACACCTCTATTCCCTATCTGTTGCTCTGTAAATGTCTATCACATTTCAAGATGAGTTGATCAAGTGGCATTGTTCTCAGTTCACTGGGACTGGGGCTGGATGAGAAGAGTCCACAGTTGATCCAGGTAAAAACTGGCAGCTAAAGGGGCTGGAGCGATGACAGTGCGGTTAAAGCGTGTACTGTTCTCATGGAGGACCAGAGTTCAGTCCCCATAATTCACACTGGGTAGCTCACAACCACTGAAATTCCAGCTCTCCAGGACAATCTCGTACCTCCTGATTCCACAGGCATCTTCACTCACAAACGGACGTACTCTCACAAACAAACACATAATTAAAAAAAAAAAACTTTTAAAACTGGCAACTAAAATATGTTAGTGTGATGGTTTGTATATTCTTGGACCAGGGAGTGGCACCATCTGGAGATATGGCCTTGTTGGAATAGGTTGTGTCACTGTGGGTGTGGGCTTAAGATCCTCACTCTAGGTGCCTGGAAGTCAGTCTTCCACTAGCAACCTTTGGATGAAGATGTAGAACTCTCAGCTCTGCCTGTGCCATGCCTGCCTGGATACTGCCATGCTCCCACCTTGGTGATAATGGTCTGAACCTCTGAACCTGTAAGCCAGCCCCAATTAAATGTTTTTATAAGACTTGCCTTGGTCATGGTGTCTGTTCACAGCAGTAAAACCCTAACTAAGACAGTTAGTTTTATTATTTCTTTTTAAATTTATCTTAAATCTCAGCATTAAACAGTTGGGAGTTTTTTGAAATACCTACAAATTAAGAAAAGTCATGTGTTTTTATTTAGACTTTTTGTTTTGCAACACTGAGGTCAAACTCATGGTCCTGCACTGCATTTGTCTTACATTAGGAATACTTGGTGATCTTCCCATTCACCTTTGCAGAGATTTAAGAAGATGATGAAGATGATTTAGGTGAGTGCAATGGCATACTTCTTTACCCAGAATACATAGGCAATTGCAGATGGATCTTTGTGAGACTGAGGCCAGCCTGGTCTATATAGTGAGTTCAAGGACAACCATGGCCAGACAGTGGTGGTTCACACCCTTAATCCCAGCACTTGGGAGGCAGAGGCAGGTGGATTTCTGAGTTCGAGGCCAGACTGGTTTACAGAGTGAGTTCCAGGACAGCCAAGACTACACAGAGAAACCCTGTATCCAAAAAACAAAACAAAAAAAAAAAAACAAAAAAAAACAAACAAACAAACAAATAAATAAATTTTAAGAAGGACAACTATGACTATATAGAGAGACCCTGACTTTAAATAGAAAGAGAGAGACAGAGAGACAGAGAGAGAATGAGAAAGGGAGAAAGAATAATAATTGATATTTTAAATGTTATGTCTTGTTATTATTTTGACCCAAAATATCATTTTACACTTATATTTTACCATACTTAGTGCTAAGACATATGACTACTCTGTGGGAGTATGTGACTCATCAGGTGTTGCAGGATATTTGATCACACTGTGAACCCTGAGCTTGTGTTAAGTACTGAAAAACCTGTTTGTAGCTGTGGTGTGGCTCAGCTCCTTAGCTCACACCTTTAATCCTTCTGGCTTGAATGTAGACACGCCCTTAGTACACACCTGTAATCCCAAACAATGA
Source organism: Mus caroli (assembly GCF_978045245.1). NCBI lineage: Eukaryota > Metazoa > Chordata > Mammalia > Rodentia > Muridae > Mus > Mus caroli. Next base: position 117,876,131 of record NW_028227268.1, read on the forward strand.
AGGTAAAGTTAGTTTGTAGAAGGAAACACCAATGTTTGAAAGTGTTGTCTAATCAAATGGCAGACAAAGTGACAAATCAGAGAAAGATTTAACAGACTAGGATCTGCCCAACTCTCACAAGAAGAGAGGGGAAAGAGAGGCTTCTTAAGAGAGAGGAGGCAGAGAGAAGGAAGAAGCAGGCAGTTTTACTGGGACAGTTGTACAGAGACAGGTTAAAGAGAATAAAAAAAAAAAGGGGGGGGGGCGGGGAGCCAAAGAATACAGGAGCCAGAAGACCAGAACAGATTGCTAGTGTTAGTCTGAGGTCAAGCAGGACAATTCAGGAGAAACTGAGAGAAGTAATACTGAATCATCAGTCAGCAGGGAGAGGAGTTGGGGCCAGAACAGCTGAGTTACATCAGCCAGCCAGAGCTCAGAACGAACTGGAAAGACTGAGAGAGCTTAGTCAGCAGCAAGTCTCAGAGGCTGACAACATTCTAGGCCTGGATGAGATTGTATGGAGGCCAGAAGCTTCCAGGACTAGGCCTAGGTTTGCAAAGTGAGGCACTAAGACTCAAAAATAACAATTATTCTGAAAGACTCCGTGAGGAGCCCCTCACTCAGGACTCGGGATAATAGCGGACCCCCAAGAACTCATGAGAGACCAAGCTTGATGCAAATCACACGAGGCTTTATTTGGGGAAAGCCAGAGCTCTGGGGACGACTCATATCCCACGCAGGGGTAGAGGAGACGACCTCGAGGGGAAAGGGGTCCCAGTTTTTATAGGCCCTCAGGGAGGAAAGGAGAAGGGGGGAGTAGGGGATTTCCAGATCTAAACAATGTCTATTCTCAAGAAATGGGTATGGGAGGGGTACAAGGAAAGAGTCTGGTGCAGGTGTAGCAACTCCGGATTGGCCCGGCTGTGGTTGCTGGGGAGATTTTCTGACTCTATCTTAGCAACCAATATCACAAACACCTGGCAGTGAGGTGCAGCAGTGGGCACACACTTGGGTTTAAGGAACGGTCAGAACACTGGCAGACACACGGGTTCAAGGAGAGGCCAAAGCATTTTGCCTCTATTTTTCTAAATCAGTGAAGCTAGTTCTGCTAACAATGAAATCTATTTTGCCAATTTCAGGGCTTCTGTGACCTTTTACATTCTGTCAGGATCTTTCATTCCCCCACTTCTTCTAGTTACTAGTTCTAATCTTAGAACTCAACTGCAATCTCTTTTTCAAGGTTTTACAGAGACTGGTATTGTTGTCTTAGTACTAACAGCTGGACGACACCAATCTTTTCTCTAATAAAGGTCACCAATCTATTAAGAATTAGAGCGCCAAACGTCAGCAGTAAAAGCAAAATTATTAGAGGGCCCATTAGAGTAGAAATGAGGGTGGTCAACCAAGGGGATTTATTCTTCAGGAGCTTGCTTTATGTGAGAGGCATGAATCTAAGCAGAGATGCCTTCTACTTTGACAGCAGTAGGGGTGGTCAGCAGCACGATGTAAGAGCCTTTTTAACGAGGTTCTAGATTCCCAGCTCTATGTTGTCGGATGAGAACTTCATCTCCCACCTGGAACTGGTGTGGTACCAACAAATCTCCTGGTTGGTTAGGCCTCCTTGAGCTGCTCTCAGGCAGTGTTTCTGACCACTTCTAGGGCTTTTATGTGTGTAAACAATGAAGGACCAGGATTAAATTTTAGAGGATCTAACACTCTCCCCACTTCAGTGAGCGGGGGAGGCCCCACCATACAGGATTTCATATGGAATGAGCTTAAATTTTCCCAATGTGTTCCTGATGCAGAACAAGGCAAAGGGAAGGAGAGCTGTCCAGTCATTTCTGTCAGTCTCTAAGGTCAGTTTAGTCAAGTTCTCTTTTAGAGTTCTATTTATCCTTTCTACATATCTTGAACTCTGGGGTCTATAAACACAATGTAAAATTCAATTAATCCCCAGTTAGATGGCCAGTCTCTGACTTACCTGGGCAACAAAGGTGGGTCCATTGTTAGACTTTATTACCTTAGGTATTCCGAACCGTGGAAATTTTTCTGTTAGGACCTTCTTAACCACAACATTGGCAGTTTCTTTTTTTTTTTCATTGGGTAGGCCTCCAACCATCTTGAAAAACTGCTATCGGTGTAGATGTTGATGGGCCGCCCCTCAGCCATCTGAAGGGCCTTCTACTAGGAAGCTGCTTCTGTGTACCAGTTTGGAACGCCTGGCCACAGCTGGTTGCATAGATCACTATGGATCCCGGTTTCTTCCGCAAGGATGTCCGCACAGCAGTGAACAGGCGAGGAATCGTCCATTTCAAGCAGGAGGGTAGCAGTGTTGAGGATAGCAGGAGGAGCAAACATGACCCATTCAGTCAGCAACAGACTCTGGTAGTGGGTCATTCAGGTGTTTGTCATCCATCGGTCTGGGGGCTGGCGGATAATGCTTTTAAGAGAGTGGGGACAGTTATTTGCTGTCCCAAAGTTAATTTGTTGGCATCCTTAACGAGTAAGGTATTGTAACAATGGCCTTTAAACATGTGGGCTATCTGCTGGCCACTGAGTCCAGCTTCTTAGACAAATATGCCACGGGCCTCTTCCACAGCCCTAGAGCCTGAGTAAGGACTCCTCTGGCCACCCCTGCCCTCTCATCAACATAGAGGATGAAGGGTTTGGTTAGATCTGGCAATGCCAAGGCTGGTGCAGTCAACAGGGCCTCCTTAATATTTTCAAAGGCTCTCTGATGTTCTGATGTCCATCTGAATTCTCCACTTTCCTTGGTCAGGGGGTACAAGGGGGCAGCCAGTGTTGTAAACCCAGGTATACAAAGTCTGCAGAACCCAGCGGTGCCCAAGATTCTCTCACCTGTCTTGGAGTAGCTGGTGCCGGTATTTGAGTCACAGTCCTTTCTCTTTGCAATAGGCACATTGGTTGTTTTCTAAAGTCTTCTGGACGGGTCTTCTTCCTCCAGGTCTAGGTTCCCTGTTGCCCAGGTACCCTGTCTGTCTATTCTCAGGCCTGTTCCTTCTTCACGCTCCCCTACTACTGCAGCCAAAATCCTGCTTACGTTCCTCTCCTGTCTTTTATCTCTTTTATTCTCCCTCTCTTCTTTCTTTTCTTCTGTCTCTCTTTTGTGATACACCTTTTCTGCCTCCCTGACTAAATCTTGTAAAGCCATGGCATGTAATCTTTCTAGTCTCTGTAACTTTCTCTTAATATCTGATGCTGATTGCCCTTTAAAAGCCATAGCAACCGTGGCTTGTTGACCATCAGAGGTCAGGTCAAAAGGAGTCTAGCGTCTATAAGCTTCTATCAATCTTTCTAGAAAAATAGACGGGGCTCTGTAGGGCCTTGCATCACCTCTCTTACCTTAGCCAAATTGGTGGGGTATCTCGTCGCTCCCTTTAGACTAGAACCCAGCCGGTAAACTGCCAACCTCTCCCTACATTGAGCCGTGTTGTAGTTCTAATCTGGCCGGTCCAGAGGGAACCCAGCGTTAATATCATTAGGTAGGTTGGTTGGGACTCCATTCACTCCAGGAACATTTTTCCGAGCCTCCAGGAGAATGTGCTCTTTTTCTTCAGTGGTAAACAGAACCTGGAGGAGCTGCTGACAGTCATCCCAAGTGGGTGGATGAGAAAACATAAGAGACTCCACCAGGACCATTAGGCTGGCCGGATTCTCGGAAAAGGAGGCATGGGTAGCTTTCCAATTATACAGATCAGCCGATGAGAAAGGCCAATATTGGAGGGTCTGCAGAGACTGTGGGTCTGTGGGCAGGTCACCCACAGCTCGCAAAGGAAAAGCAGAAGTGGTGTCAGGAGCTACATCTGCTGGGGGACTCTGGGCTCGTTGGCTCCGGGTCCCAGCCACTGGTCCTCCAACTGCACTGCCAGCAATCCCAGAGCTGGGCACAGGGACCTGCGGAGGCAGAAGATAGGGTGGAAGGGGAGGGGACTCTGGCCACTCAGGAGGCCCTTCAATTTCAGGATAGATCTTGGGGGGAGCTGTGGATTGAAGAGGAGGCTCCATTTCAGGCAGAGCCTGTGGTTTCAGTTTTGTTTGGGCTCAGGGTCCGGGGAGTGGGAGTGGGAGCAGCTGGAGGAAGAGCCCCACGCACCTTCTCATCGCAGGGCCAGAAAGCACTCTGGTCCAGGCAGGGTCCGCAGTGCTGCCGCCACTGTGCTTACTGCTTCTTAGGGCAGAAAGCAAGGGTGCTGTGCTGACCCACCCACGTGCATGGGGGCATGGAGGGAGGGCTCCAAGATGTGGGGAATCCATGGTTTGATTATGGTGGTGAATTCTGGACAAGGTAAGGTTGTTGATCCGGGTGGGACCCAGGTCCACTCTGAAAAACAATGGCTTTAACTTCAAAGATAAGAGTCAAATCAAAAGTCCCCTCCGGTGGCCATCCTACACCAAAAGCCCGCTACTCGGAGGCGTAAAAAGTCTGCCAAGGTCCTTTCTTAATTTCTACTACAAGATTATGGGCCCTTGATCTAACTTCAGTCCAGTAGTCTAAATTCAAACTTGGGGGGGGGGGGGCGGGGGGTTGTTATAATCTGTCCTATCGTCCAATATCACGGAAAACACGAAACAGACACACACACACACACACAAAAAAAAAACACACAAACTGACAAATGCCTGAAAACAGACACAAAAAACAAACACACACTGACAAATGCCCGTCTTCTAACGGACAAACAAAACCAACTCAGAAATGCAAAACAGTCGGGGAAGTGTGTAAGTCTTCCAATCTAGGAAGACTACCAACTCTTCACTTCCCACCCCAGACAGACTCCTGGAGTCCTTCCCCTTGCTCGGGGCGTCCCCCAGAATGGCACGGCTGGTGATTTCAGCACATCTGCTGTTCACACTCCATGCCTCATCCCGAGGCGCGGGTCTCCGTTTCTCATGAAACATTTCAGCACTGAACCTCGCCGGCTACAGAAATATTTTTAGACAAAAAAATCTCACCTCCAAGTGGGTCTTCAGAGACGTGGGTGGTTGCACCAATCCCAGGATGAGCCCCCAATGAGAGACTCCTTGAGGAGCCCCTCACTCAGGCCTCAGGATAATAGTGGACCCCCAAGAACTCACGAGAGACCAAGCTTGATGCAAATCACATGGGGCTTTATTCGGGGAAAGCCAGAGCTCTGGGGACAACTCATATCCCACGCAGGGGTAGAGGAGTCGACCTCGAGGGGAAAGGAGTCCCAGTTTTTATAGGCCCTCAGGGGAGAAAGGAGAAGGGGGGAGTAGGGGATTTCCAGATCTAAACAATGTCAAAAAAAAAAAATGGGTATGGGAGGGGTACAAGGAAAGAGTCTGGTGGAGATGCAGCAACTCCGGATTGCCCCGGCTGTGGTTGTTGGGGAGATTTTCTGACTCTATCCCAGCAACCAATATCACAAACACCTGGCAGTGAGGTGCAGCAGTGGGCACACACCTGGGTTTAAGGAACGGTCAGAACACTGGCAGACACACGGGTTCAAGGAGAGGCCAAAGCATTTTGCCTCTATTTTTCTAAATCAGTGAAGCTAGTTCTGCTAACAATGAAATCTATTTTGCCAACTTCAGGGCTTCTGTGACCTTTTACTTTCTGTCAGGATCTTTCAATTCCAGATAAATAAGAGTTTCTTTTACACTCAGGTGACAAGGTACATGGGATTGGCTCATGGAATGTCACCAACATGAATGAGTTTTCTGGGAAACCGAGGAAGAAAAACTCCTGTACACCCACCCCCTACCCCAGTTAGTTCTATAAGGGGCACTTGTATGAGATAGATACTAACTTCAGAATAAATTGTGGTTACATATTAATAAGTTATTAACAGTGATCATATAATAGTGATCACTTAATCTTGAGTAATTGAAATGCAGAAAGTAACTGAAAGCACAAAGACACTACATAGATGTTACAAACTTATGCTGTTATCTCCCGTGAGATAACACATAGGCAGCAGGGACACGTACAGCAGGCACACACTTGTGTGCACAAAACATCTCCATATAAGCACATATAGACACAGGTACACTTATAGACTTATGTACACTTAGGCTAACGAATTGACACATTTAAGTGAATATGTCTATTCATTGAGCATAGAATGCACACAGACCCACAGATACATTCACAGACATACACAAACACGGAGGCGCAAGCACAGCCAGGCACATACATATGAATACGGCACATTAGACACACATTTTCTTTTTTTTTTTTTTTTTTTGGTTTTTCGAGACAGGGTTTCTCTGTGTAGCCCTGGCTGTCCTGGCACTCACTTTGTAGACCAGGCTGGCCTCGAACTCAGAAATCCGCCTGCCTCTGCCTCCCGAGTGCTGGGATTAAAGGCGTGCGCCACCACGCCCGGCTACAGACACACATTTTCAAACAAGTACACACATCTGTCCATATGCAAACAAGGACACATAGAACAGCCAACAACATGTGTGTTTGAGCACAGGTATATACATGTGAAAACCAGTGTGTTGGAGGATATTTGATCACATTGTGAACCCTGAGATTGGAATTGGAAAAATCTGTTTCTTGTTGTGAGTGACTCAGTAGACAAGTAGTTGTGGTGTGGCTCAACCCTAGCGCAAACCTTTAAACCAAGAGCTCTCTGTAAACAAGAGCTAAATAAAGTCAAGGGTGGGTCAAGAGGCAGAGCAACCAGTTGAGAGAGAATGAATATAAGGAAATCCAGGAAAAGGGAAGAAAGGTCTTTGAGTTGAAGGGCATTTAAAACAGTGTAGAGGAGGAGAAGGAGAAGGGGCATTGGTGGAGTAGGAAGGTCAGCTGGTGCTTCTTTTACCTGTTTGAGCTAGCAGGCTTTCATCACAGTGTCTGGCTCCTGCGTCTTCATTTGGTAATCGAACGTTTGGGATTTTGTTATAAAAACAACACAGGTGAATATGTAACTGTAAGTACATCCATCAGTATGTATCAATACATAAAAAGGCACTCAACTGGCTGTACACACATCTATGCATGAGCACATATGTATATGAGCGCATATGCAAACATATGAAGATCATTCCATACGTTCATACACCACTTACATGAGTGCACAGTTGCACAGAGCACAGAACATACACAGGCTCATGTGTAATTTCCTAGTTGGATAAACATCCGGGATGATAGTACAGGGCTAGCTTTCCCTAGACTGGTCTAAGCTCTTGTCAAGGCTAAAGACACCTACCAGCTACCAAGACCAGAAAGCTCCAGACCATGAAGGAGTAGAAAGAGGTGGTACACATCCCTAGAAGATTTCCACCTAGTCCCAGATATTCCTCTTTTATCTCACTTCTGTAAACGAGCTGGGTTGCTCCAACTGGCACAGGATATGCTTAATCTCACACAGGCAGGAAATATACCTCTGATTGGACAAAAGTGGGAAACACTTAGCCTTATGGGGTTTGTCTTGATGAGCCCTTGACTACTGTAATTTAGTGTCGTGTTCTGAGCATCAGTGAAGTGGAAACTTAAGGATTCTTTGGAAAGTCAGTCGGATGATGTCTTGCTGGGGCAAACACAGGAAGGAACATTTAGCTGAAATGGACACAGGTGAGAGGATGTGTTGTGGATTGGTTCTAACTCTACTTGTTTTATTTCAGCTCCCAAAATTACACAGGGACCTGCAGGCCTGCCTGTAAGACACTGAGGGTCCCTGCCCCCAGTTGGCTTTGATTGGTACATAAAGTTGCTGGTGGCCAACGGTTGGGCAGGGAGACAGAGGTGGGTTCCAGGGCAAGGAAGGAGAGGAAAGAGAGTCACCATTGCCAGGGAGGAAAGAGGTCCAGGCCTGAGAAGTGTAGGACAAGTGTAGACAGAGAGACTGCCAATGTGTAAGTGTTGGGGACTGGGGCCCAGGAGGGCTACAGGCCTGGGTCTGGGGTAGCAAAGATGGAATATAAATTGTAGTGCGTAATAATTCAGGAGTATCGGAGGGGAGGCATTAGCAAATGCAGGTTTGGGAGAGTGGCTCAGAAAGGCCGTGTGTGTGTGTGTGTGTGTGTGTGTGTGTGTGTGTGTGTGAAAGAACCTAGTGGGGAAACCCCCACTCAATTCCCGATTCGACGTGCACCCAAGAATCACGAACAGACGACCAACTTGATGTAAGAACACGAGGTAGTTTAATGGCGGAGCTCCGGGTCAAAACGTATCTCACGCAGGAGACAGTGGATTCGACCACGAGGCTTGGAAGCTAGGGGTTTTTAAAGAGAAGGGGTGGTGCTGAGGGAGGAATTGGCGCGGGTTCATGTGATTGGTTTACTTAAACATCAGCAGGGAGGAATTGGCGCGGTTTCACATGATTGGTTCATTTAAACATCAACAGGCTGTCAGAAGGACGAGAGATAGGCCAGTCAGGACATGTAACTATGGGTCTGTCCGGGCATGTCCTGGGCTGTTCTGCTATTTTCTCAGCCCCAGGTTTCAAAGCTCACAAACAACTCTTTGGGCTATTTGACATACATTACATGAATCACAGATCTCAATTTTTTATTTTCTTTCATGTGTGCTTTCATTGTAGAATCCAGAGCATTGGGGCAGCAGGGAGGAGTGCACACTGCCACCATGGGGTGATTTGAGTAGCATTAGCCAACTACTACTTCAAGGACTTTCTGCTAGAGCAAGCACGTGAAAGGACACATGATGAAGTATTCTTTGCTGACAACACGCTTGTATTGGTCCACCTTGCATTGCATAGTTGAGTTGCATTTGTCAGGACTCCATAGAGAGAAATGCACCAAAAAACTTCTAGTGGTGTGCTGCAGTTTTTTGCTGTTTTTGCTGACTTGGGCTGATTAGCAGAGTGATGTCAGCTGAGGCAGAGGCATATGCTGAGACAAGACCTGTAGATGACACATGATGTTTGGAGAGGGTATAAATAGGACTGGATGGACAGTGGCAGAGGCTGAGCTTGGCTTGCTTATAGAGCTAGCTGTGCAATGCTTGTGGGTCCCTCATCTTCACTGATTTCACTTCCCTGAGAGAGGCACAACCAAGAACTTCTAGCGTTCTTCCTGGTCCCTCCTGCTGATTCATGCTGAGGCCTGACTGTCTCTGCTAGGTCGTGTCACTGCTGTTGCTAACCCAACTCTGCTGAATGGGACTGCTGGTATGGTCCACTAACCTCTTATCCTTTCTTTCCTACTACCTCTGATAGGTGGGTGATGGGCAACAAAGGAGGTTAAAGTGTTTAAAAACCATCATTAAAAATAAGGTTTGAAAAATTAAAGTTACACATAGGTCTTGGGTATGGACCTGGCCAGTATCCATGGTCCTGAATGCCGCAGACCCTCTGGGCCCCTTTGTCTGCGTGGAACAGGTCTCTAGTCACAGGTGGGCAAAGCGTCAGATGGAATGACAGACAGATGAACACAGGAGAGGTTGTGTAGAATCTGAATGTAATTTGTCAAATCGGGCATCAAACTTTTTATACAGAAGAAAATAGGGAAGTTGGGTGACACACCAGCAAGGTACAAAGAAGTTACTGGATTCTTACACAAAACAGAGGAATGCAAACACAGAAGGTCTGACAGGAACCACCTGGGATAGAATTCATTGTTAACAACTGGGATCAAAAAGAGCTCCACCTAAGGTCCACTAAATCTTAGAAGCCAGGGTCAAGGGCTTCATGCCCTTGCCATAGTTCCTATTTTAGTCTATTGTATAGTCCACCTTCCCCCTAGGCCATTGTAAATCCGTGTGTATGGGTGTAACTCACCTTAAGTATCTACTCTGGTTCATCCTTAGGTCTCAAACTTCCTTCTTCCTAGATGATGGTAGATTCCTGTGTAGGGCAGTGACTTAGCTTTTATTCAAAGTGATAGTGTAATGCCAGAGGCAATTCTGAATGTCACTGAATAGGCAACATTCTTACTGAATTCCAAGCCCATGGTCAGCTCAAGGACTTTCTAGGACATTGGAACACTGGTGAAGGCTTAGCTATGTCAGAATTCAATCTTAAAAGGCACTTATAATAAGATAAAACTAAAAGAGAGCATGTGGATCCATACACCAGACTAACGCGGGAATAGAATTTGAGTATATGGGTTAAAGAGAACGCCAGACTCCAGGAGGTGAGTTTCCGTGAAACTCTCTCCCTCGTGAGTGGCTTCCAGGCCTCTTGGCCTGTCAAGCTGACTCTATCGGAGTGCATGGCACCTGAACACTATTTAATAAAGGCTGCTTCAAATTTGGCTCAAAAATTGTGGTAGTAGTCTTAGAGCAGGGAAGTTGGTGTATGGGCAATTCTCCATTCTTTGGCTGACGTAGAAGGTCCTGGTAGTGTCACGTGATGCAGACTCACACAATATTTTGCTGAGGCAAGACCAGTGGGAGGACACTTGATGTTTGGAGAGTATGGATAGGACTCAACGCACAGTGACTGTATGGTTGGCCACTGCATAAAGCATTTCTTTGCCCCTAAAACTTAGCTCTCAGACATTGTTTTTTCTGGGCGATGGGCTTCTGGACCTGAGTTAGATAATGATACTATTAGGGCAGCCCCAGAGTTGTCCTGAAGAATTCCGCAGGTGGTCCTCAAACAACATTATTCCGTTACCTCAAGTTCAAGATGAAAGCAAGCCACTTGATAATTGTGTCAGGACACAGACATGTAGAAGGATTAGTCATGTCTCATTTCCTATCTTGTACCTCCCCCAAACTGGTAACCTCATAGCATGTAGCAGCCACAACGTGTGGTAGGACAATAGAAATAGTTTCCTAAATTAGTCCTCATATCCTATATCATACCTTCACTGGTCTGCTAAGAGGAGACTCCTTTCTAAGCTCAGAGACTTCTACTAAAGTAGATAAAAATAGGAAATTTCCTATGTGTCTCAAATTATTTGAGTCACAGAATTATCCTAAATTCTTAACAATTCATTCCAGTCAAAGGTGCTGTTTTGTTCGTTTTGGAGATAGGGTCTCACACATCCATTTCATGTCCTTTTAAGCTCCCTTTTTTTTTTTTTTTTTTTTGGTTTTTCGAGACACGTTTTCTCTGTGTAGCCCTGGCTGTCCTGGAACTCACTCTGTAGACCAGGCTGGCCTCGAACTCAGAAATCCTCCTGCCTGTGCCTCCCAAGTGCTGGGATCAAAGGCGTGCACCACCACACCCGGCCCCCTTCCATTTTTAAAATCCTCCTGCCTCAACCTTCCAAATGCTGGGATTACAGGTTTATGCCACCCGATCTGCTCATACAAAGTTGCTTTTATGAACTTTACTTCCTCCAAATCATTTATCACTAACTCAACTCCCCCAGGCTAAGACACTACCTCACTTCCTTAAGTCCACTCTAGTTCAGTTACTGGTGTGTCCTTGATAGTCTTTGGCTAAATGGCATCGACACTGGTATAAGCCACTCAGTGATGAGTGATGGGATCATTCTTTGAGGCAGAAAAAAATGGGGGATGATCAGTGGTAGGACTGACCAATCCTCCACTCTATTGGTCCAACCTAAGCAGGGGACATTATTAACCATCTTTGGATACACAAGGCTGAACTTCTGCTTTTCCCCTCCAATTGCTCTCCCAGTCTCTGGGGGTTTTAGTAATTGTCCATGGGATCCAATACATCAACAATTTCATTTATGATAAAACACAGAAACAATTGAAAGATAGCATTACATGTACACACATGTAGAGTAGAGTTTTCTAAGCCTTGACATCCTGTTTTGTTGTTCAGGCTGAACTCAACCATTCTCTTGCTTCAACCTCCCTATAGCTGGGATTGACTGGAAGTGTGTGCCACACATCCACCTGCTTCATGTATAAGTATTGTGGTGGAGTACATGCACCCTACCACTCAGCTGCACTTCCCTCTCAGAGTTTTACTAGCTTTTAATTTTCTATTTTTTGTTGTTATATGTGTGCATGAGAGTGCATGTGTAACCAGGGAACAAAAGCCAAGCCAGCCCCCACCCCCGCCCCATGAAAGGAAGTTCAAGAACAAGTTTCTAGAGTTGGTTTTCCTTTCACCATAGATTCTAGAATAATAACTCCGGCTGTCAGGTCCCACTCATAGGCATTTTTTGTTGTTGTTGTTTTGTTTTGTTTTGTAACAGTGGCTGGCCTGGAAGTCACTATGTAGACCAGACTGACCTAGAATTCAGAGATTTTCCCTCCTCTGCCCAGAAAGTGCTGGTTAAATGTGTGCACCACTATGCCCAGCCCCACCTCTAGATTTTTAATTCATTCACTACTCACTTCAACTCTGAAAACATTTTTATTATCCTGTTTACTACAGAAGAAACAAAAGCGTTATAACTTTTTATTTTGGACTGGGTCCCATGTAGACTAGGCTAGCCTAGACCATGCCACTTAGTCAAAGTCTGGCTTTGAATGTGTCTGATTATCCTGCCTCCACCTGATAAGAGCTGGGAAGATCAATGGGAGCCACCACGCCCAGCTCAACGTTCTGTATAGGGATTGGGTGTCTGTCATTCTGGCCGGTGAAGGCGACCTGACCTGCAATTCGTCTGGTACACCGCCGGCCATCTTGCCTGTAGTCCTCAAGGACCACAACTCCCGGCATGCCTCACGACAGCGCCCTCTATACACAACAAATCCCGACGTGTCTCTGGGCGGTCCGGAGTGGAGGGTTCTAGAAGGCGTGAGGTTGGGGGGCTGAAGAGGGCTCAGAGGCAGGTAATCGTGGGTAGCGGTGGTGACGGCTACTGCGGAGTCTGGGAACACGAACGACTGGGGTCGCGGACGCAGCCTCGTCTGGAAAGCCATGGCAGCCCTCGGCCGGCCCTTCAGCGGCCTCCCTCTGAGCGGCAGCGCGGACTTCCTGCAGCCGCCACCGGCCTTCGCGGGCCGGGCCTTCCCGCCAGGAGCCGCCGGCCATGACCTGGCCCCGCGGCCCGGTGTCCGCGGCGCGCCGAGCAGCCCGGGCGGGAGAACAGCGCGCGGACGGTGAGCAGGCGGGGCGGGCCCGTTAACCCCGAGGGACGTTAACCGCGAGTCCCGGGGCGCGGGGCGGGCGACCCTCGAGGGTTCTTCGGCCTGGCCGCTTCCCTCCACACGCGCGGCCGCCGGCTGCCGGCCGGGACAACTTTGAATGCCTCTGGGACACTTGGGGTCCTCATCGGCAATGTTGGGGGCAGAAATGGGTTTGGAGCGAGTGCTCAACTGTCACTGCCCCGACAGAAGTGACAACTTCAGATTTCCTTGTCTGGGGTTATTCGGAGCCCCCGGCAAATCGCGATCACCTGGGACCTGTGTCGGTCTATCACGGCCAAGGAAGGAATGTTCAATTTGTGGCGGGAGATCCGGATGAGTGAGGCGACAAATACAGGATGCAGAAATGTTACATTTACGTTCCAGTCGTGAGTGACTGGTTTGTTTTTGTTTGTTCCAACAGTGTTTCCATTCACTGTAGAAAGAAACACAAGCGGTTGGCGGAGGATGATGAGTAAGTATCCGGACCAATTTGTCCTCTTTGTGGTCGCTGTTAGTTTAACACGTGTATCCTATTTGAAGTGAAAACGGTGAAGCACATGTATCTCTTTAAACTGCTGACATTGTTTGCCTTTTAGGTGCAGAAACTGAGTGGCGGGCAGGTAGAGGAAAATGCGCATGCATTTTAAACTGTCATTTCAGACACAGCGTATTAAACCAAAACAAAAAGAAAATCCCAGGCTCTGTATTGGAAGGGTTGGTGTTCTCCGCAGAGGTAGTAACCATGTAACCTCTTCTCTTGCTCCTTAGGAAGAGAGTCCAGAAACTAACAAATTTTGTAGCCAGATATCTGGTCACTCTGCAATGCTTCCGAGTAGCTTATTCCAAATGAGTATATACAAGGTCTACCTGTTGGTTTTTTTTAAGATCGCCTGACTATGGAGCCCTGCCTAACCAGGGCTGTCCTCAAACTTATTAGATCTACTTGCCTCTGCATGTTCAGATTTTAAAGGCCCACATGCCACCATGCCTCAATACCTGCTTTTTTTTTTCTTGACCATTATTATTAAATATATACACAAATCCCAGATGAGTATGTGGAAGTTAGAGGACAGCATTTGGAAATTGGCTCTCTCCCACCATGTGGGTTCCAGGATCAAATTCAAGTCGTCAGTTTAGGGGCAAGTGTCCTTACTCATTGGATCGTCTTGCTTTCCTGCTTTTCCTGTGCTAAGAGTCGCCTAGGGTGATCACACTAAGCAGTTACAGCCCCATTCACCTGTCCCAGGCCCTGTCCTGGGTAGTTTGTTTGATCCTACCTCCACCCTACCCTCCTAGAAGCTAAATCCTTTTCTGACAATGACGACTTAATCCAGTAATCCCAACTGAGAAGGAGAATTTGGGGCCAGCTCTCAAAGCACAAACCAAACAAGAGCTAGTGAGGAAGGTGGAGGCAGGAGGATGAGACCTTGGAGGTCGTCCTCTGAAATATAGTGACTTGTGACCAGCTTGGGACTCATGAGACCCTGTCTTAAAAAGGGGGGAAAAAAGAAGGAACTAAAAATGAATTTTTAAAAGTGAATTTTGATACTTAGACATGGTTAAAAAATAAAAAAAAAATAAAAAAACAGAAGGTGGTGGTCTGTGCATTTAGTCCCAGAACTTGAGGCCAAGTTAGGCAGAGCTTAAAGTTAAAGGACAGTCAAGGCTACTGAACTGAGAGAAGCCCTGCTTCAGGGGAGAAGCGAGCATTGAAAATTTCCTTATTTTTTGTGAAAGGGATAAGGGAGGCAGAAGTAGCCCCATCTTGGATGTTATTGATATCATCCACCTCACCTTTTGTTTGGTTGGCTTTTGGGTTTTTGGGTTTTTTTGGGGGGGGGGTTGGTTTTTTTGTTTTTGAGACAGGGTTTCTCTGTATAGCCCTGGCTGTCCTTGAACTCACTCTAGACCAGGCTGGCCTCGAACTCAGAAATCCGCCTGCCTCTGCCTCCCAAGTGCTGGGATTAAAGGTGCGTGCCACCACCGCCCGGCTTGGTTTGTTGTTTTGTGGTTTGTTTTGTTTTTTCAAGGGTGGCCTTGGATTTAGAGATCAGCTCGCCTCTTGCCTCCCAAGCTCACCACCACTTTTTTTTTTTTTTGAGGCAAAGGCTCACTATGTTGTGCTGGAATGTACTAGGTAGAACAAGCTAGCTTTGGCCACTTATCTATATCTATGCTAACTAAGTGCTGGGGTTAAAGTGCCTGTAGTCCCAGCTTTGCTGCAGTTTTTGTTTTGTTTTTGTTCTGTGTGTGTGTGTGTGTGTGTGTGATGCACATATATGTGGAAGCCAAAGGTTGGCATCAGGTATCTTCCTCAATTACTTGAAATGTTCTATTTTGAGGCAGAGTAGCTCACGCAGACCCAGAACCTGCCTTCGGCTTGCCTGTGAATCCCATCCCCACTTGCTGAGCCCTGTGATTACAGGTGGGCTCCATGCCTACCTGTCATGTCTCTGGTCTTCATGCTGGCACTGCATGTATCGCAGTTTTCCCACTGAGCCAACTCCATGGCCCCCCACCTAGTTTTTGTATGGTTAGGGCTCAGACAGAGCTAGGGATTCCCTGCCTCTGCTCTCTGGTGCTGGTGTCACAAGTCACCATGCTTTGCTTTCTTTAATGCTGGCTCCGAGGCTTGAACCTGGCTCCTCATACATGGCAGCGCCTTCCCACTGAGCTGTTTGCCCTACCCAAAGAGTTGCCTCAGATCAACTTAGCCCTCAAACCCCCTACATCAGGGGGTGGGTTGCCTTGGGATTGCTATAGATAACTCAAGAACTTTTTTTTGTCTTCTATAGTGCTATAGGTAATTGAATTACTGATACTAGTGTTTGCTTAAGGTGTAGACACTATGCTAGGTGCAGTTGCAAAGGTCTTTAATTCCAGTGCTCAGGGGGCAGAGGCAGGTGGATCACTTCAAGGACAGGCAGGGCTATACAATGAAATCCTGTCTGGGGGGAGGGGATGTAGGAACTTGATTTAATTCATACATTTAATTCTAGCACTTTGGAGACAGAGGCAGGTGGATCTCTGAGTTCGAGGTCAGCCTGGTCTACAGAGCAAGTTCTAGAACAGCCAGGCTTACACAGAGAAACCCTGTCTCAAAAAAATTAGCTGCCTTTGATTTGTGGGTGGAGAAAGATATCAGCCTTGAAAAGTGGGTATGTTGCAGGATATTTGCACATTGTGGGCCACAAGATTGTGTGAACTAGAACAACCTTGTGTATGGCTCAGCCCTGGCGCACAACTAAAGTCAATCCTAGGTTAAGAGGCAGAGCAAGCAAGCAGCTGACAGGGAGTGAACCTAAGTGAACAGAAGGGGTGGGGGGAGTCTTTAAGACTGTGGAGAAAGAGAAAGCTTCCTTCAGAATAGTGGGTGGATTAGGAGGATCCACTGGATGCTCGATCTGCCTCTCTGAGCTAGCAGAGCTGTTAAGCCAGCTCTCTTAATCGCTTCTTTTTCACCCCTGCAGCTGACTCTCGAGTCTTCATTGGTAAAATGAACATCTGGGAATTTTGTTTTTGAAGACAATGGGTAGCCTGCACATTTAGATCTATGCCCAGATGTGTATGCTTAGCTTGCCACCCTCACTGCTTTGCTCAGTATCTAAAAACCTTTCTTTAAAATGCTAGTTTATTTTTCTTCGTGTATGTGCATTCACACATGGATATTGATGTTCAAAGCCCAAGGGTATTAGCGTCACTAGCAGCTAGAGTTACAGGTGGTTGTGAGCCATCTGAGAGTGAGTGCTGGGAACTGAATCTGGGTTCTGTAAGAGCAATACATGCTCTTAACTGATGAGCCATCTCTCCAGCTCCTAGAAACCTTTTTAAATTCACATTTTCTTTAGGGCTTAATCACTATTGATCTTCAGCTATTAATTAGCAACATAACTCTCTAGGATAAAACAACCTAGGGTCAAAGGTCAATCTCATACATTGAATTATTAGATATTCTGGGAGACTGCCCATTCTCTCTCAGGTATTATTTTTTCGTAGCTGGTGTTTCACAGGCATGTACCACCGCACCCAGCTTAAAGCTTTTTAAAGGACAGAATTTCATGTAAATCAAGTTGTCGCGAAACAGTGTAGCAGACACTAACCCTAAACTTCTGATCCTCCAGCTTCTTGTCTCTTAGACATTTCTAGTACTAGAATGAGGTAAAATTCTAAATCAAACATATAGTGCACTTTGATTTTTTTGAAACTATTAAGTTTAAGAGGCATTGTCAGATTTTATATTCCAGAGACTTTAATATTGATTTTCACAGTGCTGACAAGGATTAAATTATTTGTTTTCTTTGACTTCCAGTTTAGTGAATCTGAAGTGTAGGGTTAATGAGTGAGCTTCTTGGCTATCCATCCATCTGTAGTCTAGTCCTGTTGCTACACATGCAGAGAACCGCCATGCAGGAGAACACTTGTCAAAAAGAAAAGGAAAAACAAAGCAGCAGCCAACTTGTCCTACTGCTTTGTGCTGCTTTTGGCTTGCAGTGGACGGACATATCATAGTGCTAATAAATACGAGTCCATATAAGAGCTTAAACAGTTAACTTCCTTTCGAAAAAGCAAGGGATTTAATGAAAAGGCATAGAGATGAGAATCGGGGTCTCTGGGGTCTAATCTTCAACTTTGAAGTTTCCTCTACTTTCTAGATAGGTCCAAAAGGAAGAAACTGGGTTTGATGAATTCTCAGGTCTCTTTTTAAAAGTACTAACGTATCTAAGATGCAGGTGGAGAGTATTATACTAAGAGAAAGGTAGATCTCATTATTGTTCAGGGACACATAGCCAAAGGCAAGAAATTTGTGCTAATGACCTGCTTTTGTGGTATTTGAAGCATATTTTAGTATCGTGTGTATTTGGTGTGAGGAAACACAGTTATAACCAGCCCCGGGGGGGGGTGGGGGGTGGGCAGGGGATATAACTGGGAGAAAGCGCTTCTTTGTCTTTTCTTTTTCAATGTGTATGGTGTTGCTTGTGTCTATGCACGTACACGGCCAGAACAGAGTATAGAATTCCCTGCAACTAGAATTACACGAATTTGTGAACTACCATATGGGTGCTAGAAATCTGGAAGAGTAGCAGTGCTCCTCACTGCTAAGCAGTGCTCCTAACTGCCGAGCCCTCTCCCACCCTCCTTTATCCTTTCTATTGCTTTGTGTCCCATTTGATTGTTCCTACGGATTTTTTTCCTTTTAATCTACAAGTTTAAAATCTTACAGGTTTTAAATTGTTTAAAAAAAGGAATAGAAGAAAATTTTCTGGGGAGGGGAAAAGGCATGATTTTCTAACTAGGAAAAAATAGGAATGTTTGTATTTAATAATTTGATTAAAATAATAATAAATTGGGATTAGAGAGGTAGCTCAGTTAAGAGCACTTTTTTTTTAAAAGATTTATTTATTTACATGAGTACACTGTAGCTGTCTTCAGACACACCCGAATAGGGAGTCAGATCTCATTATGGATGGTTGTGAGCCACCATGTGGTTGCTGGGAATCGAACTCAGGACCTTTGGAAGAGCAGTCAGTGCTCTCAACCGCTGAGCCATCTCTCCAGCCCCAAGAACACTTATTCTTGCAGAAAACACTCAGGTTCCATTTCAAGCACCTACATGGTAGCTCATAGATCTCTGTCAGTCCAGTTCCAGGGGGTCTGAGACCTCGTCTGACCTCCACAGGCACACATAAAGTACACATGATGCAGGCAGAAACTTAAACATAAAATAAATGGATGGTTTTTAACTAAATGAGTTTTAGCTTGGCCTGGTAACCTCTCTCCTCATCCCAGAACTCTAGGCAGAAACAGGCAGAACTCTGTGAATGAGGCCAGACATAGATACAGAGTGAGACTTTGTCCCAAAAATATATCTTTTTTAATTCGTTAGAGAAATGTCTTGCATTTCGTCTATAATGGATTGCTTTTCTTCCTTCCCTCTCTTCCCACTGCTTTCCTCCTCCTAGGTGTCCAGTAAGAAAGAAACGACTGACTGAAGCTGAACTCGGTGCCGTGGCTGATGAATGGGTTCTCGGCACACATCAGGGGATAGAAGGTCATGGGGTAAACACGTGTTCTAGTAGCCTTTCTATGCCCAGCATGCTAGATGTGCTCTGTGAGGAAATGGATCAGACAACTGGAGAACCACAGTGTGAAGTCGCCCGAAGGCGTCTGCAAGAGATTGAGGACAGGTACTGACTACGTGTCACATGTACTGTGGTCCTGTGTCAGCTCTCCTCTCCTAGGCAGCTCGGGGTCACGTGCTGATGCTGGAAATGGAGAATGAACAACAGACACTTAGTGGTAGATGGAATAGAGCTTGACTAAGCCTTTAACTGACCGTGTCAAGCTCCGTTTTCCTGGACACTTCTTCTAACTTGACTCCATTCCAAACCTTTCTCCTCAGGGAAAAACAGCCTCATTTGGCCACTTTTCTCTGAGTTGTAGCTTACATGACCTCTCGCTGCAGCACCTGTGGGTTTTTCTTTTAGTTTCAAATTTTGTTTGTTCATTTGCTACAAGAAACACACAGTGCCTTGAGTGATTTTTTTTTTCTTTTTCTGATTTATTATTTAGGATAATTGACGAAGATGAAGAGGTTGAAAGTGACAGAAATGTTAGCCACCTCCCAAGTCTTGTCCTTTCTGACACCATGAAAACGGGTTTGAAGAGGGAATTTGATGAAGTCTTCACAAAGAGGATGATTGAGTCCATGTAAGTGCATAGCATTTCTCCCTAGCTGGTGCTGACACCTGGGAAGGCTCTTGCCAAGCCTGTTCTCTTAAAGTCGGGGGGTGGGGGTGGAAGCGGAGAGAAAGAGCAGCAGCAGCCACATTTTGAACGCTCCAGTTTATCTGCTCGTAACTACTCAGGCCCAGCATGGAGACAGCATGGGGACAGAAGGTGACGTGTCAGATTAGTGACAGGGAAATTGCTGTCACAAAGCCCGCAAACTGTAGCACAGCCTCAGTGGTCGTTTCAGTGTTTTTAACGCTTGGGTTTGTGTTGGGGGCTGGGAATGTTTCTGTGCACTCCAGGTTCCTGTGCACAGGTTTCCTCCTTCAGCTTCATTGACTGGATTTACAACATAAGTTAAGCCAGGCATGGCTTACACAGGCCCCCACGGCACTCCGGAGGCAGAGGTCCTAGTTTCCAGCCTCTTTGGTCTACCTAGAGAATTCCAGGCCAGCCAGAGCTGCAGAATGAAACTTTATCATTCACCCAATCTCCACCCCCTACCCCCAAAAAAGAAAGAAAAAATGATGATGGTGATGTCAAAGCACAACATATTTTCAAGATGGATGTGATGGTGCCCAGTCAGACTAAGCAAAGACTGAAAACAAGAAGCAAGGGCTAGGGAAGTGACTGGGGTAGAGGACTTGCCTGCGCCATTGCAGCCCTGGGGTCTGCTCTCAGCAGTACAGAAAGAAAGATGGAAAAACACCATGGTTTAATAAGCCCAGTTAACTGGTTTGCTATATTTTCAGAGTAGAACTCAAACCCAAGAGTCTGCCAAACAAAGTGGCAGCCTAGAAAGTGCTCTGCTTAGATCTAGTGTGGACGGGCTGGTCCTCGAGTGCTGTGCTGTGCTGTCCACTTAAGTACTGCCCTGGAGCCGTAGCCTTACTAATCACTGAGGGTGAGCGCAGGATCTGGAAAGTGCTCTTGGGACACAGACGTCAGGAGTGCTGGCAGAGAGGGAGCAGTGCAGCTCCTGCTGGTGGGAGATCCAGGTCTTCACTCAGGCCCTAGCTTGAGTTTATAATTAACTATTCAGCCCTGGGGGTGTGTCAGTAGTGTAGCCACTGTGTGTGCAGGTCACATTGCCCTTCTGCTCAAAATAGTGTGTGCTGCTCTCAGTAGTTCTCCCGAGCTGGGCCTTTGAGAGTGCTCTTCATTGTCTCCTTGGTTACTTCTATGTCGTCCCAGAAGAGTGTCCTCTACCAAGGGGAAGGAAGGACATTTTTTTTTTCCATTTTGGAGATGGGTGCTCATGTAGCCTAGGCTAGCCTAGAACTTATCACCCTCCTGCCTGCACCTTCCAAGTGCTAGAATTAAAGGTACTGCTCACAGCTATGGTTGAGAAAAATATTTTTATTTCACATATTTAATGTAATTGTTTTGGTTTAGCTGTGAAACATTCTACTTCAAAACTGTATGAAACAAAATGTATCAGAAATTAATGTTTGCCCAGGATTTCATTTTCATGGATAATCATGTAATATATCAGATAGCCATTGGGGTACGGAGATAATGTAGCGCTAGAATAGCTGCTTAGCGTGCATTAGACTCAGTACCACATTCTAAACAAAAGATTGTAGTCATGCAAAAATGTTCTTAAAACATCTCTGTGTATTATATCATTATAGCTAGTGATGTGACTCAGTGATCCTCAGCCTGAGTTCCACCCCACGCACCTACTTTAGATTACAGCATTAGATCAAGTCAGAGGAGGCCCTAGTCTGTTGTTGTTGTTGGTTTTGTTTGTGACAGGTTCTTTCTATGCAGCTCCATCTATCCTAGAAGTCACTATGTAAACCAGGCTAGCCTTGAACTCACAGAGGCCCACATGTCTGCCCGCTGAGTGCTGAGTTACAGCAGTGCACCAACACACCCAGCGTAAAGACCCCACTTTTCACCTTGGATAGTTAGATTACTGCTAGGTATGGCATCTGTAAGGCAGGGTGTTGATTTGGAATAAAATACTACAGAGCTAGTGATGTTGCTAGGAAGTGGAGCACTCACTCATGTGTGAGTCCTGGGCTCAGTCTCCAGCATGTGAACTTCTACAGATTTGAGGGCCTGGAAACAAGGCTCACTTCTTTTAGGGTTTTAGTTAGCGTTTCTATTGCTGTGAAGAGACACCAGGGGAACCTACCTCCTCAGCCCCTAGTGCACACATGTTCATATTCCCATGGACACTCAGACACACATGCACATAAATGTGCTTTTTAATTTGCGAAGTCCATTTGAACTCTAAATATCTCTAGCTCGTTTTTAAATGAAGCATTGGTTAACTAACAAATGCTAGTCAGTATTATTCAAAGTTTAGTATATCTTCTGCTGAAGTGAACACTTTTGGTTTTCTTTGGCTTTTCAAGACTTTCTCTGTGTAAATGCCCTGGCTATCCTGGAGCTCGCTCTGTAGACCAGGCTGGCCTTGAATTCACAGAGATCCATCTGCCTCTGCCTCCCAAAGGCATGAAATACCATGACCCAGCCACACTTTCAATTAAAAGATTTAAATTTCTATAATGAGAACTGATAAGACATCAAGATAAAATAATTGTGAAACGTAGTTAATGGATAGGGATACACCAGCAACAGACCAGCTCTTTCAGGACAACCAGCTCTTAACTGACTAAGGCATTGGGAGTGAACAGGACCTTGTTACAGGCAGCCTAAACGGACTGAGGCATAGAGAGAGACAGCAGCTTGTTACCAATAGCCTTCATTTGCATGTCCTAAAGTTTGATAAAAATCTGTATTTTCTATCCCAGGAGCCGTCCTTCTATGGAGCTTGTGCTCTGGAAACCTCTCCCTGAACTCCTTCCTGAGAAGCCAAAGCCATCTTCTAGCCCTAAGAACTACATGAGAGAGAGCCAAGCAAAGCACGCAGCTCCAGGCACTGCCTTCCCCCAGAGGACTGAAGTGTTGCTGAAACCTCAGTGCACAGACGCACCGCTTTACCATAGTCTGGAAACAGCTGCTAGCACAGAGGAAGAGATGGAGCTCTAGACACCCGTTTCTGCTCTGACTTGACAAGTCGTAGAAGGCTCCTGCGTTCAGAAATGAGCCTGCCTGCGGAGTATAGGGGCCTGAAAGTTTTATGAAACGGGTGTAATATCTCCTCTGCCTGTGACTTGGGTGGGACTGTCATTGTGGGTAGCCATTTATTGAATTCAACTTTTTGCCAAGGAAGCTTATCTCAAGGGAAATGCAGTTTTTTAATAAGCTTATCCAGGAAATGTTACAGTCTCTTTAACGACAGCTATAGATGCTGGATGTGTTCCGATGACTTCGGTCATGTGTCACATTGTTGAAGCCATTCATTCTTGAGATGATCCTGTACAGGAGTGCTTGCTCCTAATCGCCACTGCACCCTAATTGCTGAGTCATGTGCTGAGCTACTTGTAGTGGTCACTGTACACGTGGGGCTCGGGAGGGAAGAGAGCAGGACTTTGAGTCTCTTGTGAAGGAATGGAACAAGCAAAGAAACTTGTGTTGGTGTCAGGTTGGTGTAGCTGGATCACTCAAGTAGTAGCCCTTGATCTCCTTTCATGACTGATAGGCTCAGTTAGTCGGTAACGTTTACACCTCAGTTAACTTCAGTGGTTGACGTAGAGTGTGAGGTATATTGCCTATGAGAAATGTCTTTTCATGAATCCTAAGGACATGCTGTGTCAGCTAAACCTACAATTGATTGCTTCTAGAGTTTAAAAAGGGAAGGTTGTGCTTGTATTAGCAAGTTGAATTTTTTAATGTTGGTTCCAAAAACAGTGACTTAGCTGAAAAGAAATGGAGAAATGTCTTGGAGATTTACTGAAATAGCTAATTGTCTGGTGCTTAAGCTTTTGTGCAGTAAGCCTAAAAGTCAGCAGAAGATGGCCTCCTGCCAGCAGGAGGTCTTTACCCTTAGTACCCGAACAGTCTCAAGGTGTTCTTTGGAAATAACCAGGGTTAAAGTTGTTAATTTCTCAGGAAGAGCTCTTCAGCATGGCAGGACGTGTAATGAAGGCTTTTGCAAGTCCTTCAGCGCTGTAGAGCAGTAAGATGTCCATCCGGTGAGTGTGGCGGCTCTTTCTACGGCTGAACTCCCCCTTGGTTGAGTTTTCAGTTTCTGGCTTGCTTCTCCCTTTGCATGGGGAGAACAGAGAACAGGTTTATGCTGAGGAGAGGTGACTTCTTAGAAACTTAGCTTCTTGGCATTTTGCAACCCATGCTGGCCTCCCTCCTGCGGATGGCATAGGAGTCCGTCTGTCGTTGGACTGTCTCCTCCTGCTGTTGTTCCTGCTCTCTTGGTTTCTGTCTAGATGTCAGGAAAAGGTTTAATGTTTAATATTTAAACAAAATATTTATATCTACACCATAAAGTTACTCAACCTTCAAACCAGTCTTGAAGCCAGCTACTTGTTTCTTCATCTCAGACTCCGAGGGGAATAAAAGCTGTCTTCTGTGAATGTGCAAGTGCTTGGCTCGTGTCATTTGAAAACTCCCGGCTTATCTAATGGGACCAACTTGTGAAGTTTATAGCCTTAAAGAAATCTCTGTGTTAAGTTTTAAAACAGTTTAGAACCGTGCAGGGATGCCGAGAGTCTGGAGTTAGCCCAGTGTTAGGGTAGGGAGGAAGCGGCAGCTTTCCGAAGGGCCTTAAAACACCAGGCCTGCCTCTGTGAAAGGCCCGCGTGGCTTTGATGCGGTTGGTAACCACTTGAGAGCAGAGATGTCTTAACTTGTCGGGAGTCCTTACCTGACATGACCCTGTTTCAGCAGGAAAGTAGATGTTTCGTGCTCCTGTTTGGATTTTATCTTCTTGCACATGTTTGTACAGAAATCACCTTCATCCTTGTGGTGCTTACACACACCCCCAGTTGTCTCCACAGCCCTGATGCCTTTGTCTTCTGTTCTCCTCTCTAGCAAAAGACTTTGGCTTCTGCCTTAAGGTTCTCCCAAGGAATTAACAGGTCTTTTCATCTTGTATAGTTTTTACAGTGTGAATCCAACATTGGCTCAGTATGCTAATGTGACAGTCAACAGTTATCTAAAGCAGGTGAGCTCTGATGAACAAATATGTATTTTCAGTGAGTCTGAGTCAGGTGTGTGTGGATTTTTTGGTTCTTGGCTTGGGGATTTGTGTTGTTCTTAATATGAAGAAATAATATGAGAATCCAGTTCTCATGATAAGAATCAGTTAAAAACTGCTCATTCTTAAAAAGGTAAAACTAAGATTTAGAAACAAGGCAGGCCTTAGAGCCGAGGGAGACTATTAGGCAGCAGGCCAAACCGCTCTGGCCCTGGAGCCGCCTTTGTTAATTAACAGCCACAAGAACGCTGCAGTGCTACAACGGGCTGGAAGGTGTGTCAGATTTGCATTAAAGATGAGAATCTGCTGTTTCTGTACTTTATTATTTTCAATAAAACTCAATGTTTTGAACTTTTAAAGTATCTGTAATCCTGTATAAATGTAAATTAAGCATTTTTTTCTTAGCTTTAAATTTTAATCAATTAAGGGGGCAACCTTATCAGTGAAAAACTTAAATTTGTCCTGAAAGTCTGATACTGTGGGGTTAAAAGTGAGCTGTTTCTAGAATAGGCAGGCTGCTTTGCCTTTGTTAACATACCAATAACATTCCCCTTAGCAGGTGGGACATCAGATGCTGACCTTGTGACTTGAGCCTTCAAAGGTGAGATGTAGAGTTGAAACTCAAGTTGGAGGAGTTTGAAGAGATTAGGCAGTCTGTGATGTTTATACATCCTCATGAGGAAGGGAATTTTATCATTGGGTTATAGTTGCAGGGGAAAAAATTATTTTTAACCAAATTTTGAAAACCCTGGGCAAAAGTAAAAGTTATCTAACATGATGGGTTGGAGACTGGAATTAGAATAGATAGTTACAGCTCGGTATCTCACCTGCTAATTAGTCCCAAGGTTCTTGCTTTGACCAGCTGTTGACTTTACAGACATTTTAATGTCTGATGTTGTCATGGCAACTTCATTGAGACAATGGAGTATGACTCAGTGAAATTAGAGTCATACATAGTGGTACTTCCTGTCATTCCATCACCCAAGAGTGAGGCAGGAGCCCCAAAATTTGAAGGCTAGCCTGGTCTACAGTGAGTTCCAGGATCCATGACTTGTGAGTACAAAATGAGTAGATACTCAAAAATAGGTTGATGTGCATTGAGTTGGTTCTCTTGGTCCCCTCGATCCTCAGACTAGTGGTGGCATTTTATAGATGCTGAAATGCTAGCTCCTGTAGGACACTGGTGCTGACTTTAGCATTGCCTGAGTGGGTGTACCAGTCATCCTACTGCATGAATGGTAGACGTGAACAGGGTTGCTAGAGAGTCACTTTGTTCAGTTATGTAGCCACTGGTAAGTTGCCCATGTGTATACGAGCAACCTTAAGTACTATAGGACACACTCAAACAGGATGGGAGTGGGATTAATTGGGAAGGGGAGGGTTCAGTAGGAGGAGAAATGAAGGTTAGATATGGGGTAAATATGATTAAAACACATTGTCAGAAAACTTTTAAGTCACAAGGGTATCAAAGTATTTGGAGTATTATAGTCCTATAATCCCAGGATTCGAGAGGCGGCTTAAGGAAGATCCCAAACAGGGATCATTGTCCCATATTGATCTCATGAGCCCAGCATGGACTGCAAGAGACCCTGTCTCAAATGGTCTACGAGGATGGATCAGTCAATAAAGTGCTTGGCTTGCAAGCAATTCTGAGTTCAGATCCCTAACACTCACTTTTAAAGGGGGCTAGGGGTTGTGTACGTTTACTCTCACAGTACTTGGGAAGACAGGTAGAAGAGCCCTGGAGCTCACTGGCCAGCTAGTCTACCTGGATTTGTGAGCTCCAGGTTCAGTTAGGGATCTTATCTCAAAAAAGATTGACCAATGGGAATCCATACCTAAACATGGAACATACAAAATAAGAAAATATAGATTTCATCTCAACAGTTACAAAAGTAACGCGTTTTTGAGTTTCTAGGAGACAAGAATTGAACTGATGCTTGAAATCCTCTGGAGTAGGCCACGTGACTGCTGCCTAGCTCCAGCAGCAATGATAGAAAAGCAATGAGACAGAAGCCTAGCTGTGGTGAGGCCCAGGGACGTTGTCTGCAGCCACTGTGTGTACCTTTAGTCTGAACTCTGGAATAACACAATATTACTAGAGTATTTGGTTTCATAGAGTAAAAAGGTTGACTTTTGGATCTAGCCAGGCAGTTTGGTGTTTCGGTATGAAAATGTTCTTGAAAATCAGGTGCTTTCTCAAAGCTGATCAGTCTATCTTTTTTGTCCATCTGTACAGGAAATGAAACCCTGAAAATCTACACACTGACCTATCCTGGTAGTATAGCAGCCACTTCAATGCGATGCTATTAAATGTAAATGACTTGAGTTTTAACTTAGAAATACCTATGTTCCGTGAATCGCAGCAAATAATATCTGCCTTATAGTCAGTCCCTAAATAGAGTATTGGTCCTCAGGTATTCATGAGATAGCTTTCAGTCACAAAACTGGAACTTGGCCTAAGTGAACTTGTGTTTCAAAACACTGGGTTGAGCTGTGGACTTACCAACCAGGTCCCTGCCCTGGGGTGTGCGCATGGAAACCCTTCCTATCACAGCCGTCACCACAGGAGCTTGTGTTCTTCGCAGCTGTAGCCTGCTTGGACCTACTGACTAGACTTTCAGAATTCTATCTGTAGGTTTACTTTGATAACCCCAAAGTAATATTGATAGGGAAGATATATTTAAATGCTAAATTGTTAATCTGCCTCTATCAATGAAAAATGAAGTTCTTTGCAGAATACACAATGAGGATGTTGTCATTGTCTTTGGAGTTTTGTAGTTGATTTCTTTCTGAATAAATTTGCTTGTTTCCATTCCAGAGACGGAACTGAGGCTTCATGCATGCTAGACAAGATACCCCTAGCCTACACTAAGATTCAGTGAGGGATTAAAACCTTTCCTAAGTGTGTCGGGAGAAAAAACTGAACTTTTCAGTACACAGAAGGTGGCAGATGTTCAGCTGCTAGACTCTAGAATCCTCCTTTCAAAGTTATAGTTATCGGTCCCCTCAGTTACACAGCTCAGAGGTAAAATCAGGGTGAAGTCTGATACTTCCTGATCATAGCAAAACAGTAATTTAAAAGGCTGAGACTCCATGGTACAACTTGTGTAACTTGCCCATTATGCACATCTTAGGTTTAATCCCCACCCCGACCCCCAAAAAGGGGTTAGGTTTTATCTCTGCCACTTAGTAACTGTAATACTGGCCAACTGGCCTGAAGAAAAAGCTTTCAGTGACTTTAAAAAGTGGTATGCTCACTTTAGTTGGATAAATTACTCCTTTAACAAAAACAATGAAATTACAAGAGCCCTAGAAATCACAGAACAGGACACTGTGTTGCTTTTTTTTTTTTTTAATTGCAAGGGTAGTTTTAAATAAATGGAGAAAGCACCTTCTAGAAGCTACACATCAAGCATTTACATAGTAAATTTTCATCATTTTACAAAGATTCTTGATCTTCATTTAAAATGGACATAAGGGAAAACAAGCCCCTCAGGTTGATGTTTCTCTGCTTGTAGAAGTAAACGAAACCTGGGAAGCAGAGAGTGGAGAAAGAAATGCTAAGGGCCATTCATGAATCCCGTGTCCACCTGACATGTCGGGGGGCGGGGCAGGGGTGGAGGTGCACACCTGGTGAAGCCCAGCACTTGGGAGGTGGGGTCAAGAGCTTCTGCCTAGCCTCGGCTACATAGTTTGAAGCCAGGCTGGGAGAAAATTGTCAAATGACCCTCCCTGTGATTTAGAGTGTACTACCACCTTTAAGATAAACTAGAATCTCAAAAGCTGTAGTACTGGAATACCTTTGAATACCTTAGACAGCTGAGTGTCAAATGACAATACTTGGAAGTCATCTATGAGATCTGAAATACTTTAGAGGAATTCTTCTAAGGCCAGACAGCCTCTACTTTGGCTTTTAATGAAACAGACAGGCCTATGCTATCCTCTAGGCAATGTGATGGTCAGGGAAAGGGGCCCAATGTTCTGTGGCTCTTCAGACGCTAATCAGCTGGGGAAAAAGTTCACTGGCAAAGGCATCCTCCCAGGAGTGGTCGGTACCAAGTGCAGAAGACATGTCACTGAAGGGAGAAGGGGAGCCCGCATAGCCACAGTCACTGTGAGCGTCCAGCAGGCAGGAAGGCGGCCTCAGGCAATGGCTGGATGAAAGCAGGTTTGAGATGCCCAGCTCTGGGATGAAGTCATCTTCCAAAGGTTCTTTCTTCACTGAGACAATGAATTCAGGGTGATCCTCTTCTGAAGAGCTTAGAGGTGCTTCCTCAATTTTCACTACCACATTAGTTTGGCTCTCTGTCTCAGAGGGAATCTCTAAAACTAGAGGCTTGGTGTATACATGGTCAAAACGAATGAGTTCATTAATGGCTTCCAGCTTGGCTGATGAGGTCCCCACTGACAGAGCAAGGGAGGCTGGTAAGGAACTAGGTCCTTCTGGGGAGACCTCTGGGAGTCCCTCCAGACCAGCAGACTCTGGGGAAGGGCATTTGAAAAACATGACAGGGTCCAACTTGTCCAGAATGCCCAAAAGGATATCAGACTACAAGAGGCAAAACACAAAAGAGTTCACTATTAGAATGAATGTGACAGTCTACCAGAAACACTTTCAGTACTGGGTTCCACAATGTTACTTAGGGCTTGCGCTCTCAGATCACAGGACCCACCCATCCACCAGACTTATGCTCTCAGATCACAGGACCCACCCACGGAACAGTTTCCCCCTACTCCATCCACTTAAGACTAGGAAAGCGTCTGCTTAATCCTAACCCCGCCAATACTAACTTCTCCGTTTGCCTGGCTAAGTGTGTCACACGCCACTTGGATGCTACAGAATGAGCTCTACCTCAGAATCTGAAGAGGCAACAGTGTCAGAGTCCATGGGAAGATGTTCTGGGGAGGTGACAACTGGGCCTGCACCTGCTGCAGAGGTGCACATAGTCTGAGTGCTGCGGACTCAGCAGACCCGGCCACCAGCCTTACTCCACTCCCCTGGAAGGAAAGACCACAGTGAGTAAAAGTTGCCAAGGATATACATGCTGGGCAGCTGTGAGTCTCTGCTCCTCGAAAGGAACTGGGGAGGTGGCTCTGAATATAATGTGCTTGCTGTACAATCCTGAAGACCCAAGTTCAAATCCTCAGCATCAAGGGAGGCATAAACAGGAAGTCCACCAGGGCTTGCTGTCCACCTGCCTAGCCCCAGATTCAGTGAGACACTCTGCTGCAGAGGAGCAGGGTGGACAGTGCTAGGGCAAGACAGCCACATGCTCCTTAGGCCTCTGTACGTAAGCAGAGATGTGTGTACACGTACACACCTACATAACCACACAAAGGAACATCTGCCTGTCATGGTAACATCTGGAAGGTGGAGGTAGGAAGATTATCCGCTACATAGCAAGTTTGAGGCCAACCTGGACTACATGGCACCCTATCCCCCAAAAAAGCCAAAAAGCAAACCACTTGTTCATGCGTGTAATTCCAGCACTTGGAAAGCTAAGGCAAGAAGATCATAAGTTCAGTTCAAGGAAACAGGGAGAATTCAGGATTCCTCAGCTAGGCACAGGGGCAGGTGCCTATAGTCCTACTACTTAGAAGCAAAAGAACTGACACAAGTTCAAGACCAGCCAAAATTAGACATTAAGACCTTGTCTCATAAAGGAAAAGAGAGAAAGATTTGATTGGAGGCCCAGAACACAAATCTGGTAGTGCTACAATCAGGTCTCCCAAGACCTACCGTGGACTCTGCCTCCGAAACCTCGTCAGGATCCAGCGTGGCCATTCCCAAGCGTGTTCTTAACTCCTGGTTCTCAACCACAAGGCCATGAGTTTTCTCCCGTAAAAGCTGATTTTCTAGCTGGAGTTTCTGGTTCTGTAAGGAAACACAGATGAGGCCGTGTGGTTCCGTCACTAAAGAATCCACTACAAGTTCTGCTCCAGCTGTTTCCCTGCTGGTGCAGGTCACAGCCGTTCTGTTACTGGTGGCTAATGGGACAGAGGAGTTGGGAGAAGGCCTGCCCTCCCAGGCTTGCAGCCCTGGGCTCCATCTTCAGCTCTGCATAAACTGAAATCCCAAAACCTGGGACATAGCAGCAAGAGAAACAAATTTTGGGTCATCTTTGGCTACACAGCAAATTAGAGCACAGCCTGGGAGACATCAAGCTGTCCCCCCAAAAATGCCATTGAACACTCAAGCAGGCTGAGGCGGGAGAAGCAGTTTATTCAAGGCCAATCTCTGAAGAAAACAAAAGTGTTTTCAATGGTGACAGAAACAACATAATGCCTACAAGTGCTACTCCCAGATTTCAGCCAAAAAAAGGTCGCTTGCAGCTTGAATTTACAGATGTGTTAATACACGACCTTTAAAAAAAAGTATGGCAAGGTGGTTCACTGCCTGTAACGTCAGCATGGTAAAACAGGAGGCAAGCCGTGAGTTACAGGCCAACCTAAGATCCTATCTAAAAATAATCTTTAAGTAATTCACCATCCTGTCTTGAAATGGCAAGTATAGATGCAAGTGGTAGTGGTCCAATGGCAAAGAAATGGCGGCAGCCTAGATGCTGAGCACAGATGCCCAGAGAACCGTGAAAGTGGGGCGCACACACAGTGAGGTACCACTCGCCTGTATAGAGAAAGGAAACTAGCAGGGAAAATGTATAAATTTGGAAAGTGTATTACAAAGTGAGGTGACCCAAACTCAAACCAGGGCGCACATGCGCATATAAATAGATGTAAATGTGGCAATGCCTAAAAAAGCAAGAAATAGCTAAAGTTAACTAAACTTAACTTAGAAACTAAAATAACTCCCCAAAGGGTAAAAGGATGCCGGAGTGGAGGGGCACAAAAGGGCACTGACAGCAGAAAGGATACAGAGGGTGGGAGGATTGGGGGCGCGGGTGGAGGGGTGAATCCTAGCAGGAAGGGCAGTTTTAGTGAGCCTTTGGCAAAGACAGGCGGCGCTACAGCTTAAGCAATCAATGATCTATCCAACCTGGCTAATCTCCGAGGGGAGGGCAGGCCAGGGTGAGTCACGTCTGCTTTCACGGCCTATCTGCTAGGCTGGTTAAACTTTAAATGGCACTTTGGGTTGTATTCTAAAGGGCTGAAGCAGCTTAGGATGGGCCCTGATATAGAAGGAATGAAAGCATGGCCTGAAGTCCCTTTACCTCTTCTTCCAAATCCACCACTTGCTGCTCCAGCTCGCTCATCCGGGCTTTCTTTCTATCTCGAGCAGTCTGCGCTGCTACTCTGTTTTTCAGTTTCCTTGGGGAGGAGACAGGGAACATAACTGAGTCATCTCCAGCTTTCATGTGTCTTCATTTGTAGACGTGGCCAGCTGGTGCTTTCGTTGACTTTACAGAATAAGGCTTAGCAGTAGTAAACAGGCTTAAAGCTCCTATCAAAACGCACATGCACACGCATACACACGCTGCTTTCTATCCACAGGCCTTGAAGACTTGCTTGATTCTCTCCCGTGCGGCTGTCCACCCGGATCTCATTTTACCACCGGGCTGATACATTCCCGTTGCGTCATATGCTTCTTCCCTCCTCCCCCGCTACTTTCTGGGTCCAATTCGGTCCCACAGGCTCCTTGCTAGAGCGACATCCGTGAAGGCAGCGGGGGCGCTACCAACTGTCCCTCCCCAAGCCAAACTCTCGGGATGCCGGACGCTGTGGACTCGGTTCCCAGGGTGGGGTTCCCAAGTGGCTGCAATGACAGCTGGAGCGGTTCCTACCCTGCGACCACAAAGAGGACTGGGCGTCGGGCACCTTCTTCTGTGCCTGCGTCGGGAGCTCCTGCACACACCCCCGACGCAGACCTTCGGAGGGGCATCCCCCTCAGCTCCGCTTCCCAGGTTAGACACTAGAGGTGAATCTAACCCACCGTACGGAGCCCACCGGCTGGCACACACGAGAGAGTCCCAACCCCAGTCCTGCCGCCCCGCGCCCCAACCCTGCCCGCCGGGCCCACCTCCGCAGCGCTTTCTCCTCCGGGCTCAGGTGCGTGAGGCGCTGCCGCTTGCGAGCCTGCGGTGTCCCGCTCGCCTCCGACCCTGCTGCCCGCGGACCGGGCACCATGAGCGGCAGCGCCCGGCCGCCGGAGGCGGGCTGGCCAGATAAGAGTAGCACTTTGGGGGCCGCCGTGGCCGCGCTCGGCGCCGCTGCCACCACCACCATAGCCAGGAAACGTCTACGCCAGCGCCGCCACCGCCCCGTGGCCGCCTGCCGCGCCCAGCCTTTCTAGGGTCGTGGCCGCCCGCGATTGGCCGGTGCTCCGTGACGCGCGGCTGTATTCATCGCTTATTGGTCCTGTAGTCCCGGGGGCGGGCTCAACGCGGGCGGGGTGAGTGTCCAGCGTGGCTGCACAGCTGTTCTCCGCCGTGCAAACTGGGCCTTAGGGTGGGTGGACGGTGGCGACCACCGGTTGCTGGAGTCCAAGGGTCCTCGATAGACACGTCCCCACCCCGTCTGAGGATTGCCAGGCTGTCCTCTCAGGCCAGATTTCCAGACCGAGTCTCACGGTTTTACCCTAGCCGGACCCCATTTTAATGTCCGGCGCTACGTCGCCCCCCAGTGCAGCAGAAAATCGAACTGGTGGCATATCCGGCTTAGGGTTAGCGCGCGCGCGCGCGCGCACACACACACACACACACACACACACACACACACACACACACACACACACCTGGGAAATTTTCACAAAATGAGTCTTTAGAAAATGAGATGATTGCAAAACTAAATGTAGTAGGGTAGTACTTGTAATCTCAGCACTTTATCGCCAGTTTGAGAGCAGCCTGGGCTACATAGGGAGGTCTAGCTAGGCCAGCTGGGGCTATAGATCAAACCCTATTTCATATAAATTAATTGATTGATTAATTAATAACTTTAAAAGAAAACACTAGAACCTTGGCTAGCATGTAGTAAGGGATTAATAAATAAAGTCTGCATAGTGAGAATACATGGCTTTCGTTTTTCTTCTTATTTCTGAACTCTTCTGGTATGAGCTTTTATCACCGTTGTCTTTGTTTCCTACTGTTCTAGCACTCCACTATTCCCTTTATCTGTGGAACTAGAGATACCACTGAGCTATATATACCTCCAGACTTTAGTATTCCTTTCATTAGGGAATGGAAGTGAGGAGGGGCTGGAAATAGGTTTCAGGGGGTAGGGTGGGGGTGGGGGAAAGTGTACTTCTCTATTGCTTTCCGCCTTATTAGAGTCAGTGTACTTGAAGCTTGCCCCTGAGGCTATGCTGGCTGGCCATTACACCTCCGTGGTCTGCCTGTCTCTGCTCTCTGCCACTGGGGTTACTATCAGGCTCAGCCTTGCCAACCTTTCACCTGGGTGCTGGGGGTTTTTCACCTACACAGCCACCCCTACATTAGTAATTTTTTTCCTTTTCCTATTTCCAATAATTTATTTTTTATTCGCTTTATATCCCAATCATAGCCCCCTCTTCCTAGTCCCACCCTTACAAATCCTCCCCCACATTGCTCCCTCCCGTTCTCCTTAGAGAATACCTCTTTGATACCACCCTACCCTGGGACATCTAGTCTCAGCAGGACTAGGTACAACATCTCCCATTGAGGCCCAACCAGGCAGTCCAGGGAGGTGGAGGGGGAACCAATGGCAGGGAACAGAGACCAAGATAACTCCACTCCACTTGTTAGGGGACCCACATACAGACCAGGCTGCACGTTTGCTACAAATGGGGGTGGGGGGAATAAGTTCAGCTCCTGTAGGTTTCCTTGTCAGTGGCCCAGGCTCTGTGAGCCCCCATGGTCCCAGGTTAGTTGACTCTGTATGTCTCCTTGTGGCATCCTTGACCCCCTCCCACCAGCTCACTTCTATCCCCATCTCTTCCACAAGACTCCCAGTTCAACTCAATGCTTAGCTGTGGGTCTCTGCATCTGTCTCCATCTGCTACTGGATGAAGCCTCTCAGAAGACAGTTATGCTAGGCTCCTGACTGCAAGCTTAGCAGAGTATCATTAATAGTGTCAGGGATTGGCTCTCTCACATGGAATGGATCTCAAGTTGGGCCGGGCATTGGTTGGCTTTATTGGTCTGCTCCATCTTTATCCCTGCACTTCTTATAGGCAAGGGGATTGATGTCCCCTTCTCTCCTCGAGAAGTCTTGCCTGGCTACAGAAGGTGGCCACTTCAGTCTCTATATCCCCCTCTGGTAGGAATCTCAGCTAGGGATACCCCCATAGACTTGCCCTCCTCCCTCCCGCCCCATCCAAGGCCTCCAGCTCATCACCAGAGAACATAGCATTCTCACTCCCAGCCCTCTCCCACCCACCCCACCATGCATCAGATTATTTTGTTTTTGCTTTTGTGTTTTGGGGCTTTTTTTAGATTTATTCATTTTATGCATGTGAGTACTCTCAACTCTCCAGACACCCCAGAAGAGGGCATCGGAACCCATTTCAGATGGTTGTGAGCCACCATGTGGGTGCTGGGACTTGAACTCAGAACCTCTAGAAGAGTAGTCAGTGTTCTTAACCACTGAGCCATCTCTCCAGACCCCACATTAGTATTGTTTTAATAAGGAGAAAATAAAATGTTCCTTGTGAAAACAGAGCCAGGCTTTACCCTGGATCCCTTGGCCTGTGGCAAAGTCACGCAGGAGGCTAGAACTGGTTGGTTTGTTGGTTGGTTGAGTTTTTTGTTTTGTTTGTTCTAAACCAGCAAAGTTTGGTTTTACCCTAGATCTCTGGTCTATCTAGGTTCTGGATCTTGGTCCCCCAAGTCATCCAGGGAGGAGAGCCAGGCTCGTTTGGAAGAGGAGGCACCCGTCGGCAGTAAAAGAGCAATTTAGACCAAGATATTAAACCCGGAGAAACCTGAGACTACTCACAGATGCACGTTTGTTTTCTGGAAGCAACTCCCGGTGTTAAATTCCCTAGATTACGAACAGAATCTCTGCAAGGAGGTACTGCTTCCTGCTTCCGGTCTGATGATACTGCTTCCCGCTCCGTGCTTGGCACATCCCCGGCGCTCAGTGTTCAAAGATGAGTGAAATTGCTAGTTGGCAATTGGAAATTATGCCAAACTTCAAAGAGTTCTAAGTGATGGTTCAGGTTGGCTCTTTGAAATTATAAATATACTTCGCCAGGGAGGAAAACTAACGTCACGGCCTCTTTTCATCCGCCCTTGAAAGCAATGCTTCTCACCCTTCCTAACGCTGCGACCCTTTAATACAGTTCCTCATGTTGGATGGACAAAGCCCAAGATGCAGGAGAGTCGTGGGGGGAGGAGAGCATTGATCGGCTTCTGTTTTGGTCTTGGTTACGGGGATAGAAGTGGAATGTTGACTTTTCACTCCTTTGTATATTTTTCCAGCCTTTTTATCTTTCTGGCAAACATTTCAAATCATATTGAAAGTAATAACTTGACCGGCTGCAAACTGCTGCTCATGAAATCTTCAACAATAAGTGCAGACACTTGAGTGGTTTCATATCCTCTGTCCAAGATTAAGTAGATAAGTCTTGCATCAGATTCCAGTACTGTCTTAAAACATCCACAAGACGCAACTGATATAAACTAGATAAACTACAAAGTCCCTAGCTTCTGTGACATATTAGAAGCAGTGACAAGCAAGCA
This sequence comes from Mus caroli, assembly GCF_978045245.1. Taxonomy (NCBI): domain Eukaryota; kingdom Metazoa; phylum Chordata; class Mammalia; order Rodentia; family Muridae; genus Mus; species Mus caroli. The sequence continues at coordinate 117,912,477 of NW_028227268.1, forward strand.
AAATACAGAGTCAAAAGACAAATAAAAGAAAAGGGAGGGGGGTCGATGGCCTGAACCCACAGAAGAGACACTGTCTTTTAGGAGATCTTAAGCCACAAAGCGCCGGAGATGTGGCTACTTAGAAGACATTCGCCTGCACACCACAAAGTAGCTAATGCCACCAAGCTGTAGGCTTAGAGGAAGATCACTTGCTCCAAGAATTCCAGGCCTGCACCACATAGAGAGAGCCTGTTTCTAGAACTAAACCAAGGGCATAGGAACCCTCTACACAGGGCAGGTACAGGGGCACCTGCAGAGACTCTTCCCAAGAGCCAGATGCCTGGAATGGTACCTTGGAAGCAATGTTTCCACTCTCTCACAAAGCCAGCTCAAGCACCCTTCAAGGAAAGACCTCACCTCACTGCGGCTTCTCTCTCAGGACCTGCATCCTCAGGTAGAAGATGCTCTGTTCAGAGAGCTCATAGCTGGTGGTGATGGAGTTGAGACAGGAGACGACCTCACTACTGAGCCCATTCCTTCTGGGTCACGTGCACGTCTGCCATCTTAAAGAGGCTAATGGAAGACAACGCTGAATTGTACGCTTTGCGGATGGATCACTACATGACTCTAACTGATAATGCATTGGAAGTACATTGCCATGTCACAGGTCCTGACAAAGCTTGGATCTCCCAGGTGCTGGAAGCCCCTTCTTCACATTTGGTGTTTATCATCATCGTTTATTTTCATTAAATTTTAAATTTACAAATAGCTTTTTATTTATTTTTATTTTGTAAATTTTATTTATTTGATACAAGGTCTCACTGTGTACCTAAGGCTGACCTGAAGTGGCTTTGTAGACCAGTCTGGACTCACAGAAATCCCCCTGCCTCAGGGGTCTCTGTTGGTACTTTTATGTGTGTGTATGAGTGTTCTGCCTGCTCGTGTGTTTGTGCACCGCATGCATGCAGTTTGGCATCAGATCCCCAAGAGCTAGAGTTGCAGGTGGTTGTGAGCAGTCGCTTATGTGTTGAGAACTGAATCTGAATCCTCTAGAAGACTCAGAAGTGCGTTTAATCACTGAACCATCTTTCCAGACCTTTTGATCTGTCCCTATAACTCTCTCCCCCTGTGCTGGGATGAAACCCAGGCTCTTGTACATACCTAGCAATTGTCCTACTTCTCAGCCACAGTGCCTGTTCTCTCTCTCTCAGGTTTTGACCTTTTTTTATATTGTTTAACATATTTGGGTTTTTTTTTTCAGGAAATCTCTTTTAATTTTTTGGTTGTTGTTGTTATGTATGTGTATGGGTGCTTTGTCTGCACGTGTGTCTGTGTTCCTGCTGCCTTCCAAAGCCAGATGAGTGCAACAGATCTCCTGGAACGAGAGTCAGGAGAGTTGTGCGCTGCAATGTAGGTGCGGGGAACTGGACAGAGGTTCTCTGCAAGAGCAGCCCGGCTCTTACCCACTGAGCCACCTCCCCTCTGTTCTTAGTCCAGATCTAGCCTTGCTATCAGCCTCTGCGCAAGCTCTGGGGATGGAACATGGGGCTCTGCACATCCCGGGGAAGCTCTCTGCTACTGAGCTATGCCTGGCCCAAATGATCTCCCCGTTCTCTTTCCTCCCATTTTAATTTTTTGTTTTCTCTTATTTTATTTTTTAATGTTTATGGGTGTTTGTCCTATATGTATGTCTATACAGCACATGCAGGTCTGGTGATCCCCGGGAACTTGAGTTACAGATGAATGTGAGCTGCTGTTGGGTGCTGGGAACTAAACTATATCAGGAAGTTCTCCTAACCACTGCACCATCGCTCCAGGCCCTTTTTCTGTCTTTATGAGACAAGATTTTGCTATGTAACCAGGCTGTCCTGGAGCTCAATATGTAGCCCAGGCTGGCCTCAAACCTGCAGTGAATGTCTTGCCTCAGCCTCTCATTGCTGGGATAACAGGCATGCACCACCATGCTCTATTTTGTTTTATGTCTATCTGTCTGTCTGTCTTTTTTGGCAGTGCTGGGGAATAAACCTCACACCTTTAAGAGAGAGAGTGACCTCACACTCCAGCGCCTTAGGCATGTGATAAAATGTGTATGCACTTTCTCCCATTTAAGAAAAAATGGAGAATGTTATTTAGTGACCAAGATCTGGCGCTAAGTTTGCTTGTTGTTGCTGGAATTTATTGCTTCTTTTTATCGTTTATTTTACACACTCACTTATTTAACAGTGCTGGTGGGGTGTCACTGTTTCTACATTTTTTTAGTATCCAGAATCAAGAACTATAGGCGCATGTACTATCTGCATACCAATAGCTATAACAAGATGTCGATAACTACATTTGCTTCCGTGTTGATCAGCGTTATATGTTTAAGAACGCTGAGTTCTAATAATTCCAATTCTAACTTGACACCAAAAAGTATATATGTATATTGAGACAGGGTCTCACTATGTGGCTCTGGTGGTCCTGTCCCTGCCCCTTGAGTGCCTGTCACACTGTGTCAGCTCGGAAGGTGTATTCTTACCCTCTCCCTTCAGAGTTTTTTTAATTGTCTATGTGTTTGGGTATATGTGCACACACGTTGGTGCTCTAGAGACCAGAGGTTTAGAAGCCCCTGGAGCTAGAATTGCAGTTGTGAGCTGCCTGACCTGGGCGCTGGGACCAAACTCTACAGAAGCAGGGTGTGTTCTTAACTGCCAAGCCATCTCTCCAGCTCCCCCATTCTTTTCTGTCCTTAACTCTGTTCTCTAGCAGTGAGAACATGGCATGCAAGCTGGGTGTGGTGCCTTGACCCAGTTATCACAGCCACTGGGAGGTCAAGGCAGGAAAACAGGAGGGGGTGGGCAAAGACAGCCTGGGGGAGAACATCCTGTCAGGGAGGGAGGGTGGGGAGGGAAAGAGAGAAAGGGAGGGAGGGAGGGAAGGAAGGAAGGAAGGAAGGGAGGAAGGAAGGAAGGAAGGAAGGAAGGAAGGAAGGAAGGAAGGAAGGAAGGAAGGAAGGAAGGGAGGGAGGGAGAGAGGGAGGAAGGGAGGGAGAGAGGGAGGGAGGGAAGGGAAGGAGGGAGAGAGGGAAGGAAAGGGGGAGAGAGAGGGAGGGAGGGAGGGAGGAAGAAAGAAAAAGGAAGGAAGGAAGGAAGGAAGGAAGGAAGGAAGGAAGGAAGGAAGGGAGGGAGGGAGGACAAGCTCTCCTTAACCTGAATGGCCTTATTTGCTAAATAAATACTAATGTTTGTACATGTATGTATGTAGTCTATCTATTATCAAGCGAGAGTTCAGCCTCAGAATGTGTGAACCCTCACACACAGGTATGTGTGTGGGTTGACAGTGTGAGCAGCCGTTCATCTGTGTGTGGGAGTGGGGTGCGCATGCCCATTAGTGTGGGGTTGGGGTGTGCACATGCCCATTAATGTGTGTACAGAGGCCAGAGGCTGATGTCAGCTGTCTTCCTCTGTCACTTTCCACCCAATGTTTTGGAGACAGGGTCCGTCACTGAGCCTGCAGCTCACTTTCTCCTCTAGGCTGGCTGGCCACTGGGCTACGGAGCTCTGCCTGTCTCTGCCCGCCCCCACTCCCACCCCCAGTGCTTGGATTCCAATCAGACTAGGCAAGCCCACGTCCCACTGAGCCTTGGTCCATCATCTGATGAGGGCGTACTTAGCGTCTACGCTCCATTCACTCATTCACTGAGCAGGTTTAAAGGACTAATAAGAGTTTTATTTGTTTGTAAATTTTTATTACAAACTTTAGTCATTTAAATTGGAATGGATGCTGAACAGTGGTGGGCAAGGTTTTAGTCCCACCCATCACAAGAGAGACAGAGGCAGGTGGATCTCTGTGAGTTCAAGACCAGCCTGGGTAGAGTTTCGTGGCCTCTAGAAATGGATTGACTCTCTTTGGTTTACTAGGGTTACGGGTTTCATTCTCTTAGTACCATAGGTAGGAGGCAGACCCAGCTCAACACAGCCTCTGCCAGCCTGGGGAACTCCCTCCTGCTTCAGGTCCAACCTTCAGGGAAACCCTTGGTGATGCTGTGGGAAAGTATTTCAGGGTGAGCTGGAGCAGGGCGAAAGTTGGTGAGTTTATTAGGAAAGACATGGGTGTGACCGCTCCAGAGGGTTTTTTACAATGGCTACATATATGACCCTGAGTGACTTTCTCAGCCGGAGTCCTCAAAGGATGCACTTCACTGCGGAGTTGAAAGAATAAGGAAAGTTTACAATTAAATTAGCTGTAAAGATAAGTGAAATCCCACACAGAGGTGTTGTATGATGAATCTGGGGTTAAAGCTTACAGAATACTTGTGTAATACCTTTGAGGCCCTGAGTTGGAGATTCAGCTACACAAATCAGGGAGAGAGGGGGCGGAGAGGAACCAGGAGCTCAGCTGGTAAAGGGCCGTCACCCGTGGTGGGCTCACTTCCCAAAACTGCCCTGCTGTGCCGTGCCTGTGAACCCCGGCGTTCAGGAAACAGGAGCGATCAAGAGTTCAAGTCATCCTCGGCTACAGAGTGAGTTTGCGGCTAGCCTGGGCTACATAAGACTATGTAGCTGTAGGCCAGGATGAGGGGGAGAAGGCCTACTATGTTGGGCCTGAGACTACAACTGTCATAAAAGTGTGCACTCAGCATGTTCAAGCTGTGGCTTGGACCCCAGCACTGACGACTTATTTTTAATTTAAAAAATGAAACAACATCCTTGGAAATGTTCACGTTTACGACAAGCCAAGGGGTGTTGAAGAAAACATGCCTTGTGCTGTTTGTTTAAGACATCTTGTCAGACTTTATTCCCTGTAGCTGGAGGTCGAACAGTAGATTCTGGGAGGCAGAGTGGGTTCAACTCCAGACCCAGCATGGCCAAGCCGGGCTTTCCAGTGCAAAAGCAGGAGAAAAGCCAGTGGATGGAAAATTACTAAGAGGAAGCTTCAAAAGTGAAGGAGATCCTGGCTAAACCGACCAAGCAGGCTGTGTGACTGCAGGCAGGTCAGGTGGCCAGCCACAAGTTGGAGGTGAGCAGATCTTCAAGTCCTGAGTTCCCGGAAGCGTGACAGACAAGCATTGGTACTGCAGCTGGATTCCGTAAGGAGTGCACACCCAGGCCTAACGAGGCGTTGGACCCAGATTACAACAAAGGATTCTTGTCAGGGATATAGGATGGCACCACATTATTTTAGTGATAGTGAGAACTAAAACATTTGAGAGCAGTGTACTAGAAAAGCAGAACTAACTAAACACTGGGAAAGAAAGTTAACACAAATGAGAGACTGGGGCACCGGAAGGCAGAGAACTAGAGAAGCTATTACACAGAATAGAGGCAAAAGGGACCACAGGTCAGGGAAGACTTCACTTAACACAAAGCCCTGGGCTCCGTCTAGCACCAAATGCACACATGTGTGCGCACACACAAAATTTTTAAAAATTTAAAAGAAAAACACAGAAAAAAATGAATAATTAGAAGACATGAACTAAACTAGTAAACAAATCCAAATATAAAAATATTTAAAAATAAATGCAACCATTGAAGCTATGAGTGAGTGCTTTAGAGACCAGGCTGCTCTGCTAGAGGACCTGGGTTTGACTCCCAGCACCATGCAGCAGCTCACAGCTGCCTGTAACTCCACTTCTGGGGGAGCTGATGGCATCTCCTGTCCTCCACAGGTACCAGGCACGCCAGTAGTTCACAGACAGAGATGAGGGCAAAACACTCAAGTAAATAAGTGTGAATAATCTGGATATGGCGGCACAGGCCTTCAGCCGTAGCAATCGGGAGGTAGAGGCAGGAAGATCAGGAGTTCAAGGCCATCCTTGGCTAGGTTATGATTTCAAAGTCATTCTGGGCTATACACTACATTTACAAAACAAAAGAACCAGCAAGATGGCTGAGTAGTAGAAAATAAGAAGTGAATTATAGTTTCTTCTTAGAAGACAGTTTCTGTTTATTACAGTACCAATGATTTCATCATCGTCATCATCGTCGTCTTCGTCGTTGTGCTCGGACACCAACCTCTGGCTATGTACATGCTAAGCATGAAGGAGACCTCCGAACATTGGGGGTTCCTTTTTGGACCCCGGATTAGAAACAAACCACACCCAGACATCCGTTTTCCTCTATTAAGCAGGGAAGAAAAATTAAAGCGGCTGCCTTCTGACTCAGGCAAAAAAACACAAAAAAACAAAAAAAAACAAAAAAAAAAACAAAAAAAAACACAAAAAAAACAAAAACAAAAAAACCAGCAGCAAAGGACCTTGCAAATGTCATTTTGAAGACAAAGGGGAGGTCTGCGTTAGAACGGGCTAGGATGCAGTGATGTATTAGAACGGGCTAGGATGCGGTGATGTATTAGAACGGGCTAGGATGCGGTGGTATATTTTGATTGGGCTAGGATGCCATGGTTTATTTTGATTGGGCATGTTAATTCTCTGAATCAAAGGGGGCTTTTGATTGCCAGACTTCAATACTTTGATAGTTGGGCCTGGGGTCGTCAGCCTCAGGAAGAGAAAGTGGGCAAATAAGGGAATAGACCTTGTGGCTAGCTTTAGGAATGTCATCTAATGGTTTTTAGCAAGGCAGAAGGAATGGACGGAGAAGGGTGAGGCTGCCAGAGCCATGCTCACCATGTGCAGGATGGCCAGAGTCCCTGCAATGCACACACTCAACTGCCAAGTCCACTCAGGACCTTTGGACAGCAATTGAATTGCCAGATTTCCTAAGAGTTCCTCCCTCCCTTCCTCCCTCCCTCCTTCCCTCCATCCCTCCCTCCCTCCCTTCCTCCCTTCCTTCCTTGCTCTTTCCTTTCTGTCATTCATTCATTTCTCTGAGGAGCATGGCTTACTGGCCTCAAATTCACCATCCTTTTGGCTCTTTCCCCGCAGCTGGGATTTCAAGCATGCTCCACCACACCTAGCCTGCAATAGACTTTAAATGGCAGAACATTGGTCAGATGCTGAAGACTGGTGTCTTCCACCATTCTCATGAAGGCAGAACTCAGCTGCAGGCTGTCTCATCGTGGACACAGAAGGGCTGGAAATGCTCATTTGGCAGCCTGCGGAGTGTCTATCTGGTCTGTTTTTTTCCTGTCTATTTTGTTCAAGGAGCCTACTTGAAAACACACAGCTTCCAGATTCTCGTGAAACTGAAGGTGGCCGTGTGGTACAGTTTGAACCAATGTGTCAGTAGAAGCTCGGAGGCATAGAGGATTCCAGGAAGTTTATTCAGTGGTGAGGACTTCGCTGGAAGCCTTTCACCTCTTACCTATTGACTTCACTTCCTTTCCTCTCATCCTGCCTGGGAAGTTGACCTAGTTCCAAAACTGGAGAGGGTCTCAGGGCCATTCTGCAAGTATGAGGAAAGCAAGCTCATGCATGCTAAAGATGTGAGAAAGAGCCTGGGTACCTCATGGCTTTAGAGCATGGCCTTCTAGCCAGGACTGAGCACTCCCACATGCACAGTTATGGCAGCCAGGTTCCCATGACATATCAGAATGCACAATCCCTGCTTTTCCCACTGCCTGGGATGGCCTCTCTGAACACTGAGACCTTTGTTGCTCTCATGGATGGGTTGCCAGCACTGGGAGGAACCACCCCAGAGCAGAGCATCTGCAAGTAGCTGATCCTGCCACAGTAGCCTGCTTTCTGATGCCAGGAGATAAGATGAGACACTTAGCAGGAGTCACTCTTGTGAGTGATTAAAAGATAATCAGGTTAGGACCACTGATGACTTTTCTTGTTTATCCCTGTCTCAGCTGCAGCCCTGTCTCATGTGAGATGGGTTGTGTGTGTGTGCATGCGCTTGCGGTCAGCTGTGTGTGCACTCAAGTGTTCATACAGGAGTGTATGTTCGAAGGCCAGAGACTGGCTTCTGGTCTCACCTATCACTCTCTACCCTATTTTGGGACTCAGGGTCTCACTGAGTCACTGTGGCCAGCCTGGCTCACCAGCAAACCAAGGTATCTTCCTGTCTCCTCCTCAGGGTATGCAGGTGTGTGCCAGTGTGCCTCTTTGTCATGTGAGTGCGGGAGATTTGAACAGGGTCCATCCTCATGCTGCTGTGGTGACCACCTTGGCAGCTTGAGCAGCCATCTTTCCAGCCCTTCCTTCCCTTTTATTATGCTCACAACTCCCATTTCCTCTTTCTGTTTAAGTCAGTTTTTCTACCTCAGAATTATTGACATTTGGCGCTAGACAATTCTTTGTGGGGAGGTTATCCCATGTTTTGTGCCGCACGAGGTATTTAAAGCATGTCTGGCGTCTTTACCTACAAAATCCCTTGCCTCTCGCTAAGACTCACTGCTCTGAACTCAAGGCAAGCATCCCTCCGGATTGTACCTGCTGTTCTATAGCTCAGACCAACCTGTCATCCCCAGAGCAGACTTGGAAGGTAGGGGCTGCCACTGGTTCCTGCCTACATCTATCCACTGGCAATCAGCTAGTCAGGTGTAGAAATTGTTCTGAAGAATGGGCACAGAATTCAGCATGCTTGGCACCACGGTTTTCATGTGCATTTTGCTTGTGGTAATGCCACAACTTCGGCAACAAGCAAACAAATAAATAAACAAAACAAGCAAACAATAAGCCCACCACACTGAGGAGGACTCACCCAAACACACCAATCAAGATGAAAAGGACTGGACCTAGTGGTGCACTTCAGAAGTTGAGGGAGAAAGATTAATTCAAGGCCAGCCTGGGCTTCAAAATAAGAATCTGTCCAAAACCAGAGAAATGTAGAGAGGAAGTTGGGATGACATTTTATCGTCTCACAAACTTGGAACTTTTAAACACTTAGAGCCATTAATTCTGTGTGTCTGAGTGTGAACAGGCACACAGTGTGCGCGTGGCTATACCTTTGCACTCCTGTGGAGGTCACAAGAGAACTTGTGGTCATCAGCTCTTCCATCCCATAGAGGGCCCCAAGGACCAAACCCGGACCAGGCGTGGGGCAAGTACCTTACTCTGAGTCACCTCACTGCCCCAAATTCAAGCTCTTAAATAGAAGATGGGTAGATGTAATCCTAGCACTTAGGAGTCTGAAGCAGGAGAATATCCTCAAGTTGAGGCTAGCCTAAATTACATAGCAAGACCCTTTGGGGGAGGGAGGGAGGGAGAAAGGAGAAAAATACCCAAGCTTTCTTAAATGATCCAGCTGAGGATGAAGAACTAATTCTTATATAAAATTCATTTCTCTTGTGAAATAAAATTTGAATGTTAATCTTGCAAAAAGTGCCAGGGGAGAAACAGACTAAGCTGTGTTTACAGAGGCTACATATACAACCCTGTATAAGCTGTGTTTACAGTGGCTACAGATACAACCCTGTATAAGCTACAGATACAACCCTGTATAAGCTGTGTTTATAGAGGTTACAGATACAACCCTGTAGTTTTCTATGCTATATTTTTCAAATGGTGTAATTTACAAGGTTGAAAAAGTAAGAAAAGCTTGAAATTAAATAAGATTTAAAAGATAAGTAAAGCCAGGCAGTGGTGGCACACACCTTTAGTCCCAGTACTCGAGAGGCAGAGGCTGGCAGATTTCTGAGTTCAAAGCCAGCCTGGTCTACAGAGTGAGTTAAGGACAGCTAGAGCCGCATAGTGAAACCCTGTCTCAGAAAATTAAAAAAAAAAAAAATTAGTAAAATATATTAGCTTGGGATTTATCGTGTCTTTGAGAATGTTCTAAAAATGCATTGCATTTATTCATTTAGTTAGTTGTGTGTGTGTGCACACGTGTGCGTGTGCTGGAGAGCATGTTTCTGTACATATGACAGGTGTGAGTGTGGAGGTTAAAGGTCAACCCGAGGATGGCTCACTTCCCTCCCTCTATGTCAGTCCAGGTCATCAGGCTTGGTGACAGGTAATTTTAGTCACTGAGCCATCTTGATAGCCCAAGGGTTTTTTGGAGTTTGGTTTGCTTTTTTTGTTTTATTTTGGTTTTTAACCAAATATTAAAGAAACTGGTTTTATCAGGTGAAACTGTTTACATGGGGGGAGGGGGGGTTAAGAGAGGAATGCTAATCGGTAAGAGATGTTCTGGTCCCGAGTAAGCACATCTGCACATTCTTTGTTGTATTCTTGTCTGATGGCTTTAGGAAAACATGCAAGATCTCTGCAGGCACTCTTGGTTTGACCAGTTGCATTGAAATCTTTGACTCTCTCAGTCATGGGGGCGGGGCGGGGGCCGGGGGGCGGGGCGGGGACGACGACGACGAATCAGACCCCAGGGAAAGCGATTTCTTCTTCTCATACTTTTGGTTTTTTTTAAAGCCTGATTTATTTTCGTTTCATATTATTAATTTTTTCTTTTCAGGGTTGGAGATAGGAGCCAGGGCCTCTCCCGATGTAGGAAAGCACTCTAGCACTGATGACACTCCCCATCTGTCAGCCGGATGTCAGTTCCTGAGCAGTTTGAACTTTGAGAGGATCGAGTGTGTAGGCAGGAAGTCCCGGGGTCAGAGTGGTGTTTCTTACGATTCTGTGACCATTGACCTCTTTCTGGGAAAGAGTTGCGTGGATGACTTCCTGAAGTTCACTGGTAGTTTTTAAGGGTTCCAAGAAGTTCAACCCTCCTGTGGGAGGTGGGGTTTTGCGGAGTGCTACAGTCGGTTTGCCCAGGGCCTGGAAGTGCACAATCAGGAAAAGGTTCATTTGGCTGAACAAAAGTGTCCACTCCCAGCCGCGGCAGAGAATAAATCCAGTTTGTTTGTTTGTTTGTTTGTTTGTTTTTAATGTATTTTTGTTTTGTTTTTTTTTTTTTTTCATTTTTCGAGGCAGGGTTTTTCTTTGTAGCCCTGGCTGTCTTGGAACTCGATCTGTAGACCAGGCTGACCTCAGACTCGGAGATAGATCCCCCTGCCTCTGCCTCTGGAGTGCACCCTGCCACCCAACTTCAGATATAAATAAATTTTAGCTATCCATTGTCCCTAAGTCTTCTGGACTCAGGTTCAAAGGCATCAAGGAAAGCCAGTTTGTCTTGCTTAAAAGAAGTTTAACCATCATGGCTCCTCTTCATCGCTGAGGAGAAATGAAATCACTCCATTGGCACTGAAATTTCTGAAATCTTTTATTTTGATATGATTTAAATTTTACCCAAAAAGGTCTAGAGAGGCAGTGCAGTGGTTAAGAGCACTCGTTGCTCTTGCAGAGAACACAGATTGGATTCCTACACCGAATGGTGGGTCACAACCATCCCACCTGTAACTTCACAATCAAGGGATCTAATATCCTCTTCTGACCTTTGAGGGGACAAAGCATATACATACCTGTAGAAAAGATACAGATGGGATGAGTAAATCTAATTTCATTTTTAATCCTTTTATTTAACCACACACACACACACACACACACACATACACACAAAGCTGTGAGGGCTGGAATGGAAAGAAGCTGGCTAACAGCAGAGCAGGGGTGGGGGTGGGGTGGGAAGGTGTGAGCATGAACTCTGAGGAGACTTAGGATTTCAGTTCCATAACAAAGACCCACATGGATATGGGAGGACAGAACCAACCTCAGCAAGTTAGTGATCCTGTGAATTCTGCATGGTGTGTGCATACACAGACACTCACACTCACAGACACAGACACACAAACACACAAACACATACATACATAACATACACATATACACGTGGACACACAAACACACACACATACATATACACACATACTCACAGACACACATACACAAACACATATACACACATATACATATACACACATATACACAGAGACACAAATACACACAGACAGACACATATGCATACACGCACACACACTCACACACACATACACACATACAAACACACAGATATATACATAAATGCACATATAAACAAACACACCATATACACATGCACTCACACAAATATACACATATACACACAGAGACACATACATACATACATACATACATCTCACTTACAGAAATACAGGAGAACACTGCTAAACAGGTAGAAGCCCTTAAAGGAATTACACAAATCCCTCAAGGAATTACAGGCAAACACTGCTAAACAGTTAGAAGAAACACAAAAAATCCCTTAAAGAATTACAGGAAAACACAACCAAACAGGTGATGGAATTGAACAAAATCATTCAAGATCTAAAAATGGAAGTAGAAACACTAAAGAAAACCCATAGGTAAACAACTCTGGAGATAGAAATCCTAGAAAAGAAATCTGGAACCATAGATACGAGCATCAACAACAGAATACAAGAGATGGAAGAGAGAATCTCAGGTGCAGAAGATTCCATAGAGAAGATTGGCACAACAATCAAAGACAATGCAAATGCAAAAAGACCCTAACTCAAAAAATCCAGGAGGGGCTGGAGAGATGGCTCAGCGGTTAAGAGCACTGACTGCTCTTCCGAAGGTCCTGAGTTCAATTCCTGGCAACCACATGGTGGCTCACAACCATCCGTAATGAGATCTGGTGCCCTCTTCTGGAGTGTCAAAGTGTACTTACATATAATAAATAAATTTAAAAAAAAAATCCAGGAAATCCAGGACACAATGAGAAGACCAAACCTACAGATAATAGGAGTAGATGAGAATGAAGATTTTCAACTTAAAGGGCCAGCAAATATCTTCAACAAAATTATGAAAACTTCCCAAACCTAAAGAAAGAGATGCCCATGAACATATAAGAAGCCTACAGAACTCCAAATAGACTGGACCAGAAAAGAAATTCCTCCGGACACATAATAATCAGAACAACAAATGCACTAAATAAAGATAGAATATTAAAAGCAGTAAGGGGAAAAGGTCAAGTAACATACAAAGGCAGGCCTGTCAGAAGTACACCGGACTTCACTGGTGTGACTCTGAAGCAGTAGTTGAGGGCTCACATCTTGATCCGCAACCATGAGGCGGGGGCAGGGTGGGGTGGGGGGAGACTTGGAATCTCACAAGGCTGTTAAAATTTCAAAGCCTGTCCCCAGGGACACCCTTCTTCCACAAGGCCACACCTTCTCATCCTTCCTAAACAGTTCCACCAACTGGGAACCAAGCAGTCAAATACATGAACCTATGGGGCCATTTTCATTCACACCATTGCAGTGGACAGAGGAGGAACTGGAAGGGAGGAAATTGGGAGGAGACTCATTCAAACACATTAAAAAGAAGAAATAGTATTTTTGTTTGTTTGTTTGTTTGTTTTGAGACAGGATTTCTCTTGTGTGGCCCTGGCTGTCCTGGAACTCACTCTGTAGACCAGGCTGGTCTCGAACTCATATCTACCTGCCTCTGCCTCCTGAGTTCTGGGATTAAAGGCGTGCACCACCACTGCCTGGCAGAATAATAACTTTTTACATATTGTTATTTTATTTTATCTTATTTTATTTGAGAGAAGGTCTCACTGTGTAGCTCTGGCTGTCCTAAAACTCACTATGCAGACAGATTGGCCTCAAACTCTCAGAGGTCCCCCTGCCTTTGCCTCCTAAGGGCTAGAATCGAAGGTATGTGCAGCCTGGCACCCTTGGCAGTTGTTTAAGTTTTTGAAACAGGGTCTCAGAGTGTTAAACTCTTGTGTTTAGCAAGCCTTCTTGTTCAGCCTCCACGTCCCTGTTATCAGCCTATGTTCTTTTGATCCTCTTGTCTTAAACTAAGAAGCCAAAGGGACACTGTTACTCACTGAGCTAGATGTGACATAGATCTGAGCAGGTGTTCTCAGTGTTCTCTTGGCTCCAGGGTCCTGCTTTGTCTGTTGACCCATCCATGCCTTCTGCTATCCAGCCTGGCCTGCCATCATCTCCATGCACAGACATGACTCACCAGTGGTCTCTGGTCCCAGTGTTGGTTCTGATGGCCTTGGTAGTATATGTACCTGGTGGGGTGTTTTGAGATTGGTTCCAAAAAAATAGTATTTATGTGAACAACTAAACTTGAGTCACCAAGGTCACCTTCAAAGACAAAGAGGAGGTAGGTTTGCGTGATGTCAGGGTCTAGACTTCCTGTGAATGTTGTAGGGACACTCTAACCTTTGAAAACAACAACAACAGTAACAAACTCTGGTTTGGTGAATAAAGGAGATAGGAGGAGAGAGAAGAGCCTCAGGAGGAGGAAGAACTGCATTTACTTCACAGGGTACTGGGAGAGAAACCACTCACCTTCCAGTCCCAGGAACAGTCGTCCCCCGTGGCTGGGCGTTGGCTTGTGAAATGGCCACACAGGGCGGGTTGTCAGGCCTCCCACATATGCTGGTTGAGTAAGCGGGATGAGTTGCTTAATCTCCCAGAGCCTGTTTCCTTGTCTCTAAAATGAGATTGCATAAGAGAATGCTTTAGCCCAGAGTGTGTCCGAGAAAGCATGGAATAATGCTAATTACTGTTATTACCAACAGCGACTCACGCACTGCCAACAGGCATCCATCCCCCTCTCCTCCAGCAAGCCCAGCCTTTCCTCCCTCTTTCAATATCTGGTTGCCTCTTTCTTTCTAGTCCTTGGCCAGAGGTCAAAGACAGAATCGGGGGCCTGGTACTCCCAAGGCAGGCCATCTCCTCTTCAGCCTTGCCTCTGCTCCTCCAGAGATCTGTCCAAGAAAAGAAGCACCTCCCAGAAAGCTGACAGAACATTCCACAGCCAAGTCTTTCAAAAAGAAATGTATTCATTCATTTATTTTTATATACATTGACATTTTGCCTATATGTATATCTGTGATCCATGTACATGCAGTATCCACGGGTCCAGAAATACAGACAGTTGTGAGCTGCCATGTAGGTGCTGGGAATCAAACCAGGTCCTCTGAAAAAGCAACCAGTGCCCTTAACCCCTGAGCCATCTCTCCAGGACATCCCTACCCCAGCTTTTTAAGATAAGATCTCTCACTGGGACCCAGAGCTTGGCAATTGGACCAGGCTGGCTAGTCAGAGAGCCCTGGGGTTCTGCCTGTCTCTGCCTCCCCGGCCCTGGGATCACAAGTTTGTGCCAGCACGCCCAGCTTTTTTTCATAGGTGCTTGAATGGCAAACATTCTATTGACTAAGCTATCTTCTCCCCCCTGCCTTTTGAGATAGTCTCCTGTAACCCCGGCTGACCTTCAAGTACTGAAGAAAACCTTCAGTTTCTGATCCTCCTGCCTCCACCTCCTGTGTACTCAAATTACAAGCTTGCTCTACCACCAGAAGAACACCCCACCCTGGTCTGCATGCACTATAATAGCACCAGCAAGTGAGATACCCCAACTCCTGACCCTGCCTCTTTAATTTTTTTAAACATTATTTATTATATATGTGTGTGTGCCTGCATGTATGCATGTGCACCAAGGGCTGTAAAACGTGTCCGACTGCCTGAAACTGGGGTTACAGAGGCTTGTGAACAAGCAAATGAAAAGGGTAACCACAACTGTAGCAACCTCTGTGGGGTCGCCCGCTCACAGGTGGCCTTCCTCAGCATGGGGTCACACGGGCAGGGGGTTAGAACAACCCAACTCAGAGCCTTAGACCGCGAGAAGGGCTCTGTACAGAAGTGAGCCGGGCGAAGGCGGCAGTGAGAATCCCCCAGTGGCCCCATCGCTCATTCAGAGCCCTCCCTGCTGCCTCTGCAGTGGTTGTGCCCTCAGCATCGAAGGTGGGCTGCCATCTCTCATCGAGAATGGGTCTCCGTGTATCAGCGAGGGTGGGCTGCCATCTCTTTTCCTTCCAGCAGTAAGGAAACAGCTGCAACCACACCTGGCTTTTTTTTTTTTTTTTTCTGTACTGAGAATTTATCCCAAGGCCTTGTGAGTGGTAGGCAAATGCTCTACCATTGAAATACCCACCTGCTACACACACACCAACACACACACAGCTCCCATCCTCACCCCCACACTACCAACACACATATATACACATATACACACCACCAATACACACACACACATATACAACACCCACAGCCCCCATCCTGACCCCCACACTACCAACACACACAATACCAACATACATACAACACCAACACATACACAACACCAACACACATATATACACATATACATACCACCAATACACACACACACACACACACACACACTATAACAACATATACTTTTTCAGGAAAGTATCTCAGCTAAGCTGCTCAGACTGGCCTTGGACTCACTCTGTGGTCCAGGCACCCTTTGAACTTGTGATCCTCCTGCCTCAGCCTCCAGAGTAACTGGGATCACAACTTCACAACTGTGTGAACACTGTGCCCAGTTCCCTTTCAACACAATTGTAAAAGGTGCCCAGTAAAACCTAGGAACAAGGTCCAATCCCCAGGCCTCAAGGAAGGCTTCATAAAGAAGGGCATGCTCGGGTGGGCTTTGAAGGATGGGTAGGGGTTTGCATAGGGCTTGGCTTAGCTTTCCTCCTGCTCTCCTCTTCCTTGCTGAGGAAGCTTGATGCCACCTGGCACCCGAGACAATTCTCGAGAAGGAAGTAGCGTTCATCCGGTGCTAAAAGTGACTTGAAACTGACAGAATGACAGGTGCAACCCGTAACACCTGCCGCTGTCCCCAAGAGAGCCCAAGAAGATTCCTTCTCAATATATTTTAATTCTGTGTATGAACCATTTCCTAACATTGCTGACAGACTACGCAAGACTCCAATCATAGATGGACAGACCAGAGTATAGCTAGAGACTGGAGTAGGGAGGCTCTTGCTATGCAGCCCAAGATGGGCTTGAAACCACCCAGCAGCCTAGGCTCATCTGGAACTCATAAGCCTCCTGCCTCAGCGCTGCCCCTCCAGGCTTACAAGGAAGGTATGGGCACCACGGCCTGGCTTTCCTGTTTCTCAGAAACTGTTTAAAGAGGCTAAGTAGCCAAGGGTAGGACCATGCCTACACTGAACACAGGGAAGATGGAGTCAGTTCGGTCAGTAGTTGGATGCTGCCACTTGTAGTTTGAGGTTAGCCTGGACCACGGGATCTTATCTCAAAAAATAAATAGATTAGATAAATGAACAAATAGATAAAGAGAGGCAAGGATGAGAGAGCCTTCCCCACCTCTCCCTTTGGCCTCCAGTTCAGCTTCCCACCTCGCCCCTGTGAGTGTCTCTCCAAAGCAATGGGCAGGGGCTCTGGCCTTTGGGGTTGGTCAAGTCCCAGTACCCCTGGGACTCTGAGGGATGTCAGCCCCCACCCTCCTCTTCTGCCTCCTCTCTTTGCACACTGAGACTGCTGGCCTTTAGTCTCCTGCTTTCTTTTCAAGCCTCGTTTGGCTTGGCAATGGTACAGGTATCTTCAAATGTTCGAGATGCTTGACTTAGAAACTCAGAAAGAAGCGGCCTGCAGACCTTGAAGTGCGCACCTTGCCTTCTGGACTTGGCTACAGGTTTGCCAGCTGTCGCTGGTTCTCCTGGGAGAGTGAGCAGCTGATGAAATCCCAGAGGCCTGGAAGCCTAGCTTCCAGTAAGGGGCTTTGTTTACAGGTCTGAACAGGAAGCTTTGGTTGTACATTGATCAGGGTAGAGTTACCAGTGAGTGGACTTGTGCCCGGCCGCTGGAGAAAGGGGAAATGTGTTTTTGTAATAGATTAGTATCTCCCGTGTTTGCTCACTTCGCATGGCTAGAAGTTCTTGGAAGCCTTTTCCAGGAAGAAGAGGAACAAAGACCACTCAGGAAGCCTTGTTTCTGCTCACTTTATTCTAAAGCATCTTTATTTACATAGAGGCATGCGGGAGGCCTTGCAAAATAAGTCACTATTGGGAACAATGGCCAAGAAATACGGACACAAGCCAAGCACTGTGAACATTTCCTGTTATTCCTGCAAGCCCACGCTATGCACAGGCTAGGCAAATGTCCTGAGGTGCTTTGTCAGCCTGGGCTATGCCTGTCAAAGGGGAAAGGTGAGGTTCTGAGAAGGAATGGGGACTCAAACCTGATTCCCGGCAACTGCAGCTTTTGTGGAGAGTCCTACAGGCTTCACAGGCATGGAAGGAAGTAGGGCCAGTCCTATGGCTGCTTGGTGGCAACACTTCTCCAATGATCTCTGCTTTTGGTTCTAGGGATGGAGCTGACCCAGGCCCCCACACATGCTCAGCAGACAGCCAGTCTGTCACTGGCTACTTTGTTGCTTATTCAACAGGCTCTGCTCTGCTCCATATTAAACAGACACTGAAAACGGAGTGAGGGCGTCTCCAACAAGCCAAAGATTGCTCCTTTCCATTTTTGTTCCCATCTTTTGGTGGCAGATATAGACCGGCAGAGCCCAGGTGACATTTGCAGAGTCAACAAAAGTACAGAGCCAACAGTGCCCACACCCAGCTGAACAAATATCCCGTGGCGGCCACTGTAGGGCTCACACGCTCTCAGGCATGGCCTGCCTTGGGAAGCTGACCAAGAAAGGGGCTCAAGAGCTGAGAGCTCATGAGGGTCCAGAGCTGCTAAAAATAAATAAATAGGTTTTTATGTAGCCCAGGTTGGCCTTGGAATCAAGGTGTGTAGCTGAGGATGACCTTAAACTTCTTCCAACTGTCCCCCCACCCCCACCCAGTACTGGGATTACAGGACCCCACCACAACCCTGGTCAAAGCAGTGTTGGGAATCAAACCCAGTGCTTCCAGTGTGCTAAGGAAGCACTCTCTACCAGCTGAGCTCTACCAGCTGAGCTCCACCCCTACTGCCCTTATTACAAACAAACACCCACAGGTGCTGCTCATCTCCAGAGTGGAGGGGACCAGCTGGCTAATAGGTGAGATCTTGGGCTACAGACTCCAGGACTGGGTGTGAGCATCGATCATTACATACAGGGTGGAATCTAGTTGCTGGGTTGGTTCCAGCACTACTGTGTGGGCCCTACACACTGTGACCCAAGGCTGTCTCAGCTCTCCACAGCTTCTGCTTTCTTGTCATGGACTGACCGAAAGACTTCCCTAGGGCTGGCAAGTAGAGTTCAAAGTACCCATAAAATTATAGAATATACTGTCACACAAGGTCTTTTCTTTTGATTCTCCCCTCTACCCTTTTTTTTTTTCTTTCTGGGAGGCTGAGGCAGGAGGATCACTGTAAGTTCGAGACCATCTGGGCTACATACTGAGTTGTAGGTCAAAGTAGCCTTATCTCAAGATTTAAAAAAAAAAAGCCAAGTGTTATGGCACACACCTGCAATCCTAACGAGTGGGAGGTACAGGCAGGATTATAAATTCAATTCAAGGTTATCCTTGGCTGCATAGTTGAGTTGAACACCAGCCTGGTTTCCTTGAGACCTGTTTCAAAGCAACAGTAAGAGGAATAGAACATAGAGGACACTCAGTCCACCATAAGAGTTATCAGTGATTTCGAAGGCTGCTGTGTAGTTAAGTAGAGCATACACCCAGGAGAAATGTCCAATCCCTAGTACTGTGCCCTGCTTCAAAGCTCTTCATGGGACTGGAGAGATGGCTTAGCGGTTAAGAGCGCTAAATAATCTTTCAGGGGTCTTGAGTTCAATTCCCAGGAACCACATAGAGGCTCACAAACATTTGTAAAGGGATCCAGTGCCCACTTCTGGTGTGTCTGAAGACAGCGACAGAGTTATTCACATATATAAAATAAATAAATCTTCAAAAAATAAATCTTCCAAATCTTTAAATGTTTGCTGAGCACCTGGCATGGGGAAATAGGCTCAGCTAGACTTGTGGACTTGTCTTAAAGAAAGCACAGTTCGGGGCTGGTGAGATGGCTCAGTAGGTAAGAGCACCCGACTGCTCTTCTGAAGGTCCAGAGTTCAAATCCCAGCAACCACATGGTGGCTCACAACCATCCGTAACGAGATCTGGCGCCCTCTTCTGGAGTGTCTGAAGACAGCTGTACTTACATATAATAAATAAATAAATCTTAAAAAAAAAAAAAAAGAAAGAAAGCACAGTTCGGGCTGGAAAGAGCTGCAGTGAAGAGCACTGGCTGACTCTCTAGAGGACCCAGGCTCAGGTTAGAGTCCCAGCACTCACTCACATGGCACTTCTCTAGTGCCAAGAAGTGTGACGCCCTCTTCTGGTCTCCTCGGGCACCACATGCACATGGCACACAGACACACAAACACAGTCCAGGAGGACCTGCACAGGATGGTGACACAGAGCATGAGTCAGGAACCTGCACTGAGACGTCAGGGCCTGCCCCAGAGATGCACTCACAGGAAGCAAAATGGAGGAGACTTCGGTTTGCGTAGAGTGCGTATTCCGATAACTTCAGGCAATTCACACAGCTCCTCCAAGAGCTTTTCCAACCTGGCTGGTTGACTGTCCACTGAGCGCTAATGTAGTGTTGTTACGAATGGAACAGTCTTATGGATGTGGCCCCATCTACAATCAGTCGACTCAAGTACAGCAGGAGACCTGAGCAGGCTTCTGCAGCCCAGGAAAGGCCTTAGGATGAAAAGGATGGGGCAGAGCAGAGGGGTAGGGGTAGGGGCAGGAGACTGTGGTGCTGACATCTGCCCAGGGTCCCCTCTAGCATGCTGAGTTGCCCTGCCCTCTTTAGACTCTCTGGCTCCATAAGAAATTACCTAAGCCAGTTCCCTAGAATTCATCTCAGCTGGTCTAGGTATCTGTCCCACTGGCTCTGGGCCTGGCTCTCTGGCAGCAGGCAGTGAGACACTCTGGTTCCCTTTCTCTTCTCCCACCTTTCCAGGTCTCACTTGCTTCCCCACCCCACCCTCACCCCCGCTGGCAAAAGCACAGAGGGAGACATGGAAGGACCCTTGAGACCCTTGGTTAGCCCTCCCCTGCACACAAGGGTTCAGGAGAAGGCCAAGCAATTTTCCTCTAGGTCCTAAAGACTGTATTAGAGGCATGGTGGCAGCACCTTCAACCCTGCAAGACTTGGGCAGGGTTGAATGAGACACCAAAGGTCAAATTTAAATGGCAAAACAAAACAACAACAACAACAACAACGAAGTAGTAGACTCCTTTAATCCCAGGAGGCTGAGGCATGGAGATCTCTGAGACCAGGTCAGCCTGGGACAAAGCAAATCCCAGATCCGTGTGGTGCTGCAGACTCTGACCTCCCGGTTTGAGGGAAGTGACTTTGAGAATCAACAGAAAGGCTGTTTCTCATGTAAATAGGATAAGCTCCAAGTTAATTTTGCTAGGTAATTAAGATTTTTAGCTATCTTCAATAGGAATATCTAATATTGGAACTATTACTAGGCCAGTCCAAGATTGAGTTACAATAACTGGTCACATTGAAGGAAAGAGAGGAACTCTTTCTTATGACTAATCTTTCTAAGTCAGATTCCATGGTCTCTAATGTTCTATGTCCCATAAGGTTAAAAAGCTTGAAGCAAGGCACCTTAACTTGTCCAATCTGGGACAAAGGCAAGCAAAGGTGGGTCAAAACATATACCCAATTCAGCTTTCTTGTCACCACAGTCAGGGCACTCAGCGAACTCACAGGTCAGCTTGTCACACGAATCATTCTGACAGTTGTATGCTTCTGCAGCATTCTGTGGAGAGAACCTAAGCTTTCCCCTTTCCCCAATAGGGTAGCTGTTCAGGATCAAGCCATATGCCAATAAGTAGATCCTTTTCATCTCACCTAGACATGATTATGTCTAGTTTTAAGATACTATGAGGCATTTATTAAGTTCTTTGACATCCAAGTTTCAAAATTCTTAAAATAAAAATATGATTTAAAGAATGTGCACGGGAATATAATTCCTCTCCTTCTTTGTTTTTTAAGAAGCTATAGTTTAATACCTTGTCTTTGAGAATTATTAAATTGTTGACAAAACATCTCAAATACTTGACTGTTATAGTCAGTTTTAATATAACATGGGCGGTGACTAATTACACTTTCAGTTGTTTCTCTTGAAGAGCTGTTGTAACTAGAAGGCTTGAAAAGTTATTAATAGTCACATGTGCATAATTTATTTATTTATTAATCAGAAATAAGAGCACTCATTTGCAGCAATTGATTAAGTATAAGTCCTCAAGAATTAATACCATTATGTGGAAACAGGTAGAATCTGAGGACATCAAGAAGAATTTTTTTTTTCAATTTGACATGCACATTCTCTAAAAATACCAAAATATTATCCCAAGTCATTACTGTTTTGAATATATAAAGAACGAAATTATATAGCCAATCATTCTTATGTAAGGCCTGTAATCTGCCTGAGATATAAATCCAGCATGGCATTGCCTTAACAGGTCTTGTCTAGGCAACCTAGAACAATTTATTAAATGTCCAAAAACAGTCTTCTTAAAAGGACACAATTTTTTTCTTATGAGTTGTATATGCATAAACAATTGCAAATTTGAGAATTTATAGTGTCTGAGGGGTGAACAATTTTAAGCAATTGTAAGCTCTGAGACATAATATTGACAATTAATATACAAATTAAAGCTTGATTATTCAACATTTTAAAACACCATCTACAGCACACAATTTAATTATCTGTGCTGAAGCAGGAGGGAACTCAAAAGAATAAGCATGTGATCCAATTCACATATACTTTTCTCCCATAGAAGGGCTGTTTTTAAACACAGTAAATGGGATGCATGCATGCATGAATTTATAGAAGGTACAAAAGCATGCATAAAAACAATTTTCAACTTATCTTTAGGATAATAATTATCAATTTTATTTAAAATGATGGTATGCAATAAGCCAAATATCAATATTCTGCAATAACCAATTTAATTGCTGTTTGGAACAAGGGACAGACACTTTGTCAGGTTCTTAAGACACAATTTTTGTTATAGTTTTTCTAAAATATATGAATTTATCTTACAATTCTTTATTAGCACCACAGCAGCCTTAATAGGATGTTAAAACTTTGCTTTGAGGCAAAGAAAGATGATTTTACATCAATGTTTTCTCTTGCCAACGAATTGCTGTGGGCACATTTAATAACCATAAATAAAATAAGCAGGGCTGGTGAGATGGCTCAGTGGGTAAGAGCACCCGACTGCTCTTCCAAAGGTCCAGAGTTCAAATCCCAGCAACCACATGGTGGCTCACAACCATCCATAACAAGATCTGGCGCCCTCTTCTGGAGTGTCTGAAGACAGCTACAGTGTACTTACATATAATAAATAAATAAATCTTTAAAAATAAATAAATAAAATAAAATAAAATAAAATAAGCAGCTAATATTTAATTACCATTGATTAAAATTGATAACAATTATAAAAGCTTTCTGGAAAGCCTTTTGCTTTTTACTTGTTAATTTGTGTCTCTCAAGATAACATCCGACAAAGGTTTAAGTCACTTTAAGACCTTAAGGTGAGGCCTTAGCCAATTAACATCTCCTGGAAGCTTTTGAAAATAAAATTTTGAAGCAAATCAAGTTTTCATTCTAGATTTTCTGTACCACAATTTTATAGTATAACTAAAACCCTAAATATTAAAAGGATATTGCCTCTGAATCTTTTCTGGAGCAACAGCTACTCCCCAGAACTTTAAAGCTCATTGTGTGAGAGCAAAGATTTGAAGTAAACTTCCCTTGAGAGGCATTAGCTAATGAAATATTTTCCACTTAGGAAACAATATACACTGAAAGACTCAAAAAAAGCTTCTCGTATTGAAGCCTGGACAATGAAAATTTCTTACATAATGTAAAGCTATATTAGCCATACCTAGGGGCAAAACTTTTTAATGGTCACCAGTTCACTAGAAGCAAACTCTTTACAATTATCAGGATGCAAAGGAAAAAATAAACTTTTAAATCTATAATAACTTTATATGAAGTAGGCAAGCCAGATTGTTATGCCATTATAAGTTCTACAGTCTGATTGACCTTTTATAAATTCTGAAATTGAACTTTATTTAGTACAACATCTGGATAGATCTGCAACAGTGTTCTTTTAGCTAAAAGAAAATTCCCCTGGAGGCAAGGAGAGGCAAGTTTCAAGAACTTCCATAGGCACACCATTTGCAAAACAAAAGAAAGTCACACAAGCCCCACAGAGGCTGCTCTGAGCTCTGTTCCTCTTGCTGTGAGGACAGACTTTAGAATTTTTAAGTTTCTTTTGCAATATTATAACTACAACTTTGGGAAAGCAAAACCCAATTTCAAAACAATTTATCATCTTTAAAATCAATATAGAAGCATCTATCACGATCATGTTACAAAGCTTGGCTGCCAATTTACACCTATGAATGCATGACAGTGAAAATTTTAATGCTTCATTAAAGAGACATTGCTTTTTTTTTTTTTTTTTTGAAAGGTTCTATATTTTATTACTGGACAAACATCCTAATTTAAGACACGAAAAGTCTCCAGGTTTAAATGCTGAAATCCATCTGGTAGGACTGATTGATGACAATTCAGTATAAATCCTCAGTCTTGCCATTGTGTGAATCCTTACAGACCCAGCTTCGTTCTCCTCCAGTGTCTTCTCTTAGAGTTGTACCTGATTTTGTTACCAGTTTTCATCCGGATCCACTGAGGAATAGGGCGATTTTGCTTTTGTTTCTTGGCCAGGAATCACTTGATTCAGAAAGTCTTGTGAGAAGACATGGCAAGAAGCTGAATCAAGAATAGCGCTCACGATGGCGGAGGAATGGAGAAGAGCAAGAGACATTGCTTTAAATCTTATCTCTAAGTCTACTTTTTAGGATAAGAATCACATTAAATATTATCTCATCTAGAAGTATCCTTTGAGGCCCATCCTCTTGGCCTGCCTTATGCCACGTGTTGGAAAGACTCCAAACCCGAGTTACCAATTTAAAGCTGTCTTGCTACCAATGTTACACCTTTTAAATCATACCCAGTAACTTATAAGCTAATACTCTATGATGAAGACACGCAGAACATCGTATACCTTTAAGATCAGTAAAAACCAAATTAAGTGGCTACAGGAATCTTATAAATTTAGACCAAAGAATTTTAATTTTTCTAGCTATATTTATAAGA
This sequence comes from Mus caroli, assembly GCF_978045245.1. Taxonomy (NCBI): domain Eukaryota; kingdom Metazoa; phylum Chordata; class Mammalia; order Rodentia; family Muridae; genus Mus; species Mus caroli. The sequence continues at coordinate 117,937,225 of NW_028227268.1, forward strand.
TAAAAAAGCACTTTGTCATTTGCTAAACACAATAAACACGACTGCAGAGAATTTTCTAGGAAAAAAACCAACTATCAGCTTTTTTGCCTTAAAACTAAGAAGCTGCAGACTCCCTTTCTTTGAAAGCAGTTTTTCAGCAGTGGCTCCCCTGCTGTGCTTGATTATTGGCTAAAGTTGGGCCACTATCGGGCTTTGCTGAACCAGCAGATAAAGTCTTAGCCATTTTTATTTTCCAACATGAAACACAGAACATTCAGTCATTCAGATAATGAAACAAAACACACAAGAATCAACGTGTAAACGGATTGGTGCACCAGACATTAGACAACACAAAGAGGGCAGAGAACTTCTGCTGTAGAGCCAGAGAGAATAGAGCAGGGTGTCCTCTGAATTCTCTCTGTCTCTGGGGGAGTTTCAAAATCCATTTTCCTCTATTTTATTTTATTTTTTATATTTTTATTAGGTATTTTCCTCAATTACATTTCCAATGCTATCCCCCATACCCTTCCCCCCACTCCCCTACCCACCCACTCCCACTTTTTGGCCCTGGCGTTCCCCTGTACTGGGGCATATAAACTTTGCATGTCCAATGGGCCTCTCTTTCCAGTGATGGCCGATTAGGCCATCTTTTGGTATATATGCAGCTAGAGTCAAGAGCTCCGGGGTACTGGTTAGTTCATAATGTTGTTGCACCTATAGGGTTGAGGATCCCTTTAGCTCCTTGGATACTTTCTCTAGCTCCTCCATTGGGGGCCCTGTGATCCATCCAATAGCTGACTGTGAGCATCCACTTATGTGTTTGCTAGGCCCCGTTTATTTTATTTTATTTTATTTTATTATTTTATTTTATTTTATTATTTTAAGCCCTATTCCTCTAGCCTGATGCAGTTCTCAACTGTGAACAACCACCTGTTTTATTATTTTAAACCCTATTCCTCTCTCCTGAAACAGCTTTTGAAAGCTGCGCACAACCACCTGATTTGAAGTTTTCTAGTCCCACACACATTTTGCTGCTAAACCTAAGTGGAACCAGCGCGGGATCAGCACTGTTCCAAACTTAACCCATATCCTATCGCATCTTCAGCAACACTTTAAAAAATGAAGTTTAAAACCAGCGCTAGCATAAATACCTGTTGCTCACCTTGCCCAATATGATCTTCTGATTCTTTCCTTCTTGTGGAGCTCCACACATGAGACAGCATCCCTCAGTGTTTCCAGGTTCCTGTTCATTCCTATTCAGGCGCCAATCTGTTGTAAGCCTGCCCGCGGCCTACTTGAACTGGATATTTCTGGAAGGCAGGCTGGGGCTGAAAGAGACTTAGACTACGAGAAAAGATAATGAAGCCAAGACAAAAATTTCTCTGATCAAGGCCGACGAGTTTACTAAGAGAGTGTGCTTATAAGGGGGAAGGTCCATCCCCCCCCCCTCCACGCTCCCTGGAGCCAGCCTATAGGCAACTCGCAGGATAGGATGTGCCTCCCGAATATCTCAGGGGCCTCTCAGCAGGTAGCAGTGTCTTGGAAGAGAGCAGCAGCAGGTGACAGAACAATAGAGCCATCTAGGTCAGAAGGCTCCACCCCAGGTGGTCTCATTCTCAGGGGCAGCAAGGTTAGCATCAGCCCGCTTCAGGCTGGGGGAGGCTACACATAAGGACCCTGGAAGAAGGAAGATTAGCTCTCTTCTTCTCTTCTTCGCCTGCTTGCCTTGTGGGCTATTGCTAGATCCTTGCACTTCCATTCACAGCTGCTGCTGACCACTGTTGGGGAGTTGGACAACAGACTGCACCCACCCACGTGGCTTCCGTCTCTGGCTGTGGCAGCACATCCTAAAGCAATGGCGGCAGGTGGGAGCCATCCTCGGGCTGGCAATGTAGAAGACACCTCCGGGCTCATCTTTCCCAAAGAGTTTGAAACTGTTGAGACTCTCCTAAACTCTGAAGTTCACACGCTTTTGAAGCGTCGAAAGCAGCAGAATGAGAGGGCAGAGGACGAACAGCTTTCCAGGTCTTCATGAAAAGCCTGAACTACAACAGCCCGTTTCAGCTGCTTCAGAACCATGCAGGAATGTTGCTTCAGGAGACGCTGCAGCTTCTGTCGTATTTTTTGCTTTACTGAGAGAGAATGTCTCTCCAGTTCTGAATTATAACAGTCCTCCTGCCTCAGCCTCCCAAGTGCCAGGATTTTGGGAGAGGAAAGAAAAGCTGGCTGTTGATGCTCTAGGTGCTATCTATCTTCACAGTGATGGTTAGACCATAATTACCATCTGTTCTAGTCATAGCCTTGTAAGGGCTGCTATGGTCAAGCGTGCTGTGATCCTGAACTGGTGAAGTAGACTGATGGTAAAACATTCACTGACTACCTTGAGCAGTGGGTTTTGAGTTGTTTGTTTGTTTGTTTTGTTTTACCCCATGTTACTATTTTTTTCTTGACATTTTAAATTTTTAAAGATTTATTTATTTATTATATGTAAGTACATTGTAGCTGTCTTCAGACACTCCAGAAGAGGGAGTTGGATCTCATTACAGATGGTTGTGAGCCACCATGTGGTTGCTGGGATTTGAACTCAGGACCTTCGGAAGAACAGTTGATGCTTTTACCCACTGAGCCATCTCACCAGCCCCCAACATTTCAATTTTTAATGTCAATATATTTTGTAGTTCTTGAAGCTAAAATAATAGGGAAGGAATGTTTTTACTTGGTTGTAAAGGGGAGAGATAAACCAGAACACTGTCATTATTTGGAAAAATTAAAAAAAAAAAATAAAACTATTTCCTATGTGAGTGTGTGTGCATGGTGTGTGTATACAGGCACCCATGTGTGGTGATCAGAAGACCACTTTGAGTGTTGGTCCTTCCCTCCACATTGCTTGAAATGGGATCTTTAACTCACTGCAGTACATGTCACACAGCTCAGGCTAGCTGACACTTACCTCTGCCTCCCACCCCATCTCCACACAGCCACATTGCAGCCACAGTCCCAAGCTAGTGTGTCCTGCTTTATGTAGGTTCTGAGATTCAAATTCAAGTCTTCATGACTGAATGCAGAATCATCTCCCCAGCCCAGGGAAAAGGTATACGCTGAAGCAGCATTTCTAAAATGATGCAAAAGGCATGTAATGGCATTGTGGACTGGCTCAGCAGGTCCATCTGCCAAGCCTCCCGGCCTGAAATCAACTCGCTAACCCCACATGGGAAAAGGGGAGACCTGAGGACTGGAACGTGCCCTCTGACCTCCACACCCATGCTAAACACATTCCCCCAAAGCAATAGAAATGTAATTCTAAAGATTGGCATTTTTAGGCTGAAGAGATGCCTCAGTGGTTAAGAGCACTGTCCACTCTTTCAGAGGACCCAGTTTCAATTCCCAGCACCCACAGGCTGCTCTCAACTATGTGTAACTTCAGCTCCTGGAGACCTGACACCCTCTTCTGTTCTCCTCCGGCACTGCATGTTCATGGTATAGATACACCTGCAGGAAAATACCATTTTCATAAATTCTAATAAAAAAAAAACCAAATATTTCTAAA
>NW_028227268.1:117943250-117977632 GCF_978045245.1 Mus caroli
ATACAGGGTTTCTCATTAGCCTCACATGCATATATTCAGCTAGGCTGGCTGCAAGCTCTATCTGGGAATTAACACATGCTGCCCTGCCTGCATTTCACCTATGTTCTGGGGATCCAAATGCAGGTCCTCATGTTTCTGGCAAGTGCTCTGCTGACTGAGTCATCACCCCAGGACCCCTGCAAAGACTTTTAAACTGGGGATTGAATCTATCTGTACAATCGAGTTCATCACTGCATCACTCACAGTAGTCAGAGACTGGAGACAACTGTGTCTGTTGACAGACATACGAAGGAAATGTGACATAGACATCCCATGGAAAGTTACTCAGCCTCCAAACAGAAAGAAATTCAGGCATGTGGGGACGAGGCTCCTTGCCCAGCATGCACAGCGCCCTGGTCTTGGCCCCTGGCACTACATAAACCAAGTTCAAGGCCATCCTTGGCTACATATCCATTTGGGGACCTTCTTGAAATATATGAGACTCTCTAAAAGACATGATTTCTTGATGCTCTGTCATCATTACCACTTGGATGAAGCTTGAGAGCATACTCCTCAGTGGGACAATGTAAACCACAAAAATACTGTCTCCTTCTACTTACACGAAGCTCATCAGACTTAGAAACAAAAGTAGAACCATGGGGCTGGAGTGCTCTTCCAGAGACACTGAGTTCCCAACTCACAACCTACTGTAACTCCAGCTCCAGAGGCTCCAACACACACACACAGAAATAATAATAAATCTTAAAAAATTAAAATTTGGGGGGTAGGGAGGTAACTCCATTTGGTGAAGCAAAAATGGGGTAGTGCAAACTCTAAGTAAGGATGGTTATCATGCAGTGCAAAAGGGAGAAGGGGTTTGGTGAGCTGTGTAGCAGATAATGGAGAGACATAGTAAATCCTCTGCACAGCATGAATGCACTTGACTGAGGGCCACTCTTACAGAAGTTCACATCATACATCGATGAGTGCTGCCAAGCCTGACAGCCTGAATTTGATTGCCAGGACACACATGTGTTGGGGTGCACTATGTGAAGGTACGCCTCTGTATGTCTCATTCTGTACCAGCGAGGACTGTGGCGATCACCTGGTTTCCCATTCTGTAAACATTCACCTTCCTCACTTGCTGATTGGCTTTAGTAAAGATCTGATGGACAGTAGCTAGACAGGAAGTGGAGGGTGGAACTTCCGGGCAGAGAAAGGGTGTGGCCTCCCTTCCCCCAGCCTGGAACTTGCCTGCTCAAGGGTGGAGCTACCGGCTCATTCGTCCTGCCACGCCCACTGCTGGAACCTGCCTTTGCTGCCTGGAGGCACACACGTGTTCGTCCTGCTACTGGACCCTGAGTTACTTGGCGGGATATTGGGTTCCCTCCCCCTTCCTTTATAACTGAGTGTCTGAAAATAGTAAAATTGAGCCTTGAACAGAATGTATGTTGTCTTGGCTCCATTCTTTTCTTCCGCCCCGTCTAGATTCCTCTCTTTTCAGCCTGAACTGCCATTCTCAGTTGAACCGTTCGTGTTGTGGACTGCGGGCAGGCCGCAACAGTTGGCGCCAGAACTGGGACCTGAAGAATGGCAGAGGGATGCTAAGAGAAACGACTGCTGTGTGGAGCTCCACAAGAAAGGAAAGGATCTTCGTATCGGAGGAGCATCGGAGCAACGGACAGGTACACATGCTAGCGCTAGCCTAAAAAATTTCAGTTTTGTAAAGTGTTGCTGAGGATGCGGTAGGATACGAATCAAGTTTGAATCAGTGCTGACCCAACACTGTTTCTGCTTGGGGTCAGTAGTTCGTTAATCGGAACTAGATACGGAGACAGGCGGTGTGCCGCAGCTTTTTAGAAAGCTGCTTAGGTGGAAGAAGGAAGGGTTCAAAGTCAGAAATCTTTTAGATAAGATAGATAGCTGTTGTCCATGGTTCAAAGAAGAAGAAAAGATAGATTGTGGAACCTGGGAGAAAGTTGGTGAGGCCCTGAAGCGAGTTAGAGTTTGAGATTAAGCTTCAGAGGCTGAGTCTCTTAAGATATTTCTAGTTTAGATAATGATTAATGTGGTTCCTATCCTAAATAGTAAAATTTAAGATAAGATATAAAGCAATGCCTCTTTATTAAAGCGTTAAAGCTTGCTTTAATAGGTATTCATAGGTATTAATTGATATCCAAACTTCGTAATATGATAGTAATGCTTCTAATATTGATTTTAACAGTGATAAATTGTTTTAAACATAGGTTTTGCTTTCCCAAAGTTGTAGGTATTATCCTAACCTTGCACAAAAACTTAAAAATTATGGTTAAAACTGCCATTGTTCCATTGACTGCAGCTTGCAGTTTGATTGCAAAGTTAAGATTAATGCTCAGATTAAAAAGTATTTTACCTTTGAGTCAATACAGGGCTCTGGGCAGTCCCAGAGCGGCTTGTGGCCCTTTCTTTTGTTTTGCAAACAATGCCCAAAAAAGTTTTTCCCTGTGTTCAAGAAAATTTCTTTTTAACAGTGTTACAGATCTATTCAGATGTTTAAAATAATGCTTAAATTCAAAGATTTTTGCTTCTAGTAAACTGGTAATCACTAGAAAATTTTGCCTCTACGTATGGCTAATATAGCTTTACATTATGTAAGAAAAATGTTTATTGTTTCTGCTTCTTTACAAGAAGCCAAAAGTTTTAATCTTTCAGTATATATTGTTCCCTAAGTGGAAAGTATTTTATTAACTAATGCTTCTCAAGGGAAGTTTACCTTAAATCCTTGCTTGTCATTTTTCCAGTTTAGACTAGCTTCTAGCCTTTTAACTTTATGGCAATAGTACATCAGAGACTGTATATTCAGACTTAGTAAAATTAGTCATTTAATAGAGTCATAATGATTTTTCACTCTTCTTCAGTGTGACCAGCCATTCTAACTCAATCTTAGACTGGTCTAATATTCAGTTCAATTATTAGAGATTCCTATATTCTAAATTACCTAGCAAAGTTAATTCAGAGCATTTCCCCCAAGGTCACCAAAGGCTCATCTTGCCTTCACCTTATTTGTCCTAAACTTTTTGCAAACTGACATTAAAGGTCAGTCTGCAGCGGAACGCCACTGGCACCCAGTTACTTCTAATTTGAGATTAGCTTTAGCTTTACAATTTGCATCTAAATAAAGTACCTTGACTTCTCCAAACAGAAAATTTACATTGCTACACTCTCATTGTTTAGATTTCTTCCTTTTCTCAAGCAGGTCAATCTACATTCTCCAGTTCTCCGCCCCTAAGAGCAAACAGGTGGTACTGCTAATCTCCCTCCCAAGGACATCCCAGCATGTGGCTTTTCAGGCTAAGATAAGATTTAGATTTACCAGGAGAGCTAAGGAAGTAGAAATTTCATATATATTTACAGAGATTAGTTCTTATTTTGATAGAGATGGGCTTAGTCCCTTAGCTGGCCTCTGGCTTTTCACCCTTGCTGTTACTGCAAGGTGTCCTTAGTTCCTCAGGCTACTGGGAATAACAGAGATGAAGAGGAAAGACTTTCAGCTCCTAGTTTAACCAAAATTAATGGTGTTAATACTGACATAATTCTTGTCTAGGCCTTGCTAAATCTGAGGTTGACAAGTCTCATATAGAGACCGCGCATAAACTCAGAACTGCGCTACCGATTCATAATCATATGAATACAGTATGGGTACCGCTTGGCGCAGGAGATTACTGCGGAGGGAAGGTCCAGCTTGACCGTTTCTGAGTTCCCTGTGCGACACACCTGATTTGAAAGAGGTTGGTATCTGACTCCAGCTAAAAAACAAAAATACTTAAGGCTCTGCCTCCCCTCCCCAAAAGATACCAAGAGCCACAGATGTGAGTTGTTATAATGCTCACGGGAGGAATCAGGTCAATGTCCACCCAAGTCAAGGTTAAAGGCCCACTCATGTATGGATGAAAAGAATCATTTGATCACCTCTGTTAAGCATTGCCTATTTAAACTTAATTAATGGGGGGAGAGAGGTTGGAGACCTTGCTGTCGTAAGGGCAAGCCCTTCACTGCCTCCCACCCAAAACATAAAAAAGCCAACTGGCCTTGTACTAGGAGCCAGCCAGTCTTACCCCCTTCTCCCTGTTCCCCTGCCTTTCACCCAAAATTGTGGATAATTATCAGCTCAGTGTTATTCTAAAATTGTTTAGTTAAACTCAGCCAGGGTTCCAACACCCTACTTTAAATGCAAACAGGTAGCTACCTATTCAGCACTAATTAGCATTATAAAGTCAGAGCCTACAGCCCAGCGCTACTATTCCGTCAGTGCTTTAAAGACAGTCTTAGCCAGATACAGTTTACCATTAGAAAAGTTAGGGAATCCCACGGAAACAGGTTTTTTCTTTAGCCCTAAAAAACTCAGGCAGAACTATTGAACATAGATAATTTTTCTGCCTCAGGCCACCCCCTTTTTTATTTTTGTTTTGTTAACTAATGGGAGGAAATGTGGCCTCCCTTCCCCCAGCCTGGAACCTGCCTGCTCAAGGGTGGAGCTACCGGCTCATTCGTCCTGCCACGCCCACTGCTGGAACCTGCCTTTGCTGCCTGGAGGCACACACGTGTTCGTCCTGCTACTGGACCCTGAGTTACTTGGCGGGATATTGGGTTCCCTCCCCCTTCCTTTATAACTGAGTGTCTGGAATTAGTAAAATTGAGCCTTGAACAGAATGTATGTTGTCTTGGCTCCATTCTTTTCTTCCGCCCCGTCTAGATTCCTCTCTTTTCAGCCTGAACTGCCATTCTCAGTTGAACCGTTCGTGTTGTGGACTGCGGGCAGGCCGCAACAAAAGGGTCTCTGGGAGAAGAAATCAGAAGGGAAAATTTGCCAGCCAGACACAGAGGTGTATAGTCGAACAGGAGCATATAGAGAACTAGTCTATAGTTGGTGGGGCGTAGGCTAGAATAGCCGGGTTGATTTAGATTGAGCTAGCTGAGAGTCAGCTCAGCTAACAGCCTAGCTACAATAAATAAGTCTCTGTGTCATTATTTAATCGCTGATGGATCCCGACAGTCCCGCTATACACACAGTAAAGGAGAGAACAGACTCCCTACAAGTTGTCGTCTGACCTTCACACACATTCTGTGACACACAAGTGCACACATACACACACACACACACACACACACTTCAATAAAGTGATAAACAAAGAATTGGTGTAATAAAACGTTTCATGGTCATGATAAGGTAATTTTATGTTATTCATACTTTTAATATTTTAAATTTTTTGGGCTGGGGAGGTAGGTCAGTCGGTGGACTGTGTGCCTAATCGAAATGAAACTCTAGGTTTGATCTCAGTGTCAGACAAACTGGGCGAGATGGTGCATGCCTGGAATCCCAGCAAAAGGGAAATAGTAAATAGAATAGTAAAAAGAGGACCAGAAAACTTAGGGTCATTCTTGGCTACATGGGGACTTTGAGGCCAGCGAAGGACAAATGAGGCTCTGCCTCAAGTTTTTATTGTAAAAATAAGATAGATATATTATACTGATACATGTTGTGTTATAAATGATCCTGGTTCAATTCCAGCGGGAGTGGAAAGAAAACTCCATGCAAGGGAAAGAGGTCACTGAAGAGAACCGAGTGATGGATCCACTTGTATGAGAAACCCATAAGAAGTTAACCTGTTGAGATGGTTAGCTCACACTGGGGGTGGGTGGGTGGGGCGGGTAACAGCTAAAGGGTATTTGAGGATGACTGAAATGTTCTGAAAGCATCGATTGCGTGGGTAGGTTCAGACTTTGTGATCTTACAAAATAACCATAAAACAACACTGTAGATGCACTAATTGGATGGTGTACTGATTACATTTAAGTAAGCTGTTTTTTTTTTCTTTTTAATGTATGTTCCAGGATGAAATGATGGCTCAGTGGTTCGTTAAGAGGCCTGGCTATCCTTGCCAGGACCTGTGTTTGATTCCAAGCACCCACGTGGCGGCTCACAACTGTCTCACTCCAGTCCAGAGCGCATGATGTGTCTTCTACCTCCCCAGCCACATGTTTGCAGGAAAAACACTCACACATATAAAGTAAATCTTTTTTTTAAGTAAATATTTTATGTGTATAGGTGTTTTGCCTACATGTGTGTCTATGTACCATGTGCATACCTGGTGACTTTGGAGGCCAGAAGAAGGTGTCAGGTGCCCCAGAACTGGAGTTACAGATGGTTGTGAGCTGCCACACGGGTGCTGTGACTCAAACCCTGGGCCTCTGCAAGAGCAGAGTGCTCTTAACCACTGAGCCATCTCTTCAGGCCCTAAATAAACATTTGTAAAAGAAAAATGATGAGGGACAAAGATATAAGACCCAGAAAAATTACTCTAGGGAGGTTGTGCAACTGGAGCAGAGAACACGAAGTGTAGATTGGAGAAGGGGGCTATGATTATACAAACAGTAATTAATTATACAAACAGTAATTAATTATACAAACAGCCAGACTCACTGGGAGTGTGCCCGGGTGGAAGAGTATATGCTTAGCATTCATGAGAATCTGGGTTCAACCCACAGCAACAACAATCCTCAGAAATACTGAGTTAAAAACTAGCAGTAGAGTTGCACGTGGGGTTGCACGCCTTTAACCCTAGCACTCAGCAGTGGCAGATGGATCTCTGGGAGTCTGAGGCAAACCTGGCCTGCATAGGAAACTCCAGGCCGGGGGGGGGGGGAGGGAGGAGGAGGGAGAGGAGAAAAGAAAATATTTTAGCCATATACTACACATTACACCAACAACTAAGAACTCACAAGGCACAAGCAGAACTGACTTGCTTAGGGTAGTAGCATATAAGCCAGAGGTGTTTGCTGCCAAGCCTGGCAACTTGAATTCAATCCCCAAGACACAGGATGGAAGGAGCAAACCGATTCTCAAAAGTTGTCCTCTGGCCGCCACAAGTGTTCTGTGGCACACATTACACACACACACACTCACATACACACTCACACACACACACTCACATACTCACTCACACACACACACACACACACACACACACACTAATTGATAAATAAATGCAGTAAACACTTGTGATACAAAATACATTGGGAGAATGAAGGGCAGTGGAATTGGCTTAAAACTAGAACTCAATCAAATCCAGACTTGAAATATCAACATAAAACAATAAAAGCTGGGTACATAGTAGATAGTTGTAATCCTAACACTCAAGGGGTTGAGACAGGAGGATCGCCACAAATTTTAGTTCAGCTAGGGTCATGGAATGAGATCCTGAATAAATAGGTAATACATAGATAGATAGACTAAAAAAACCAAATGTGACCTGGAGGTGGTGGCGCACGCCTTTAATCCCAGTACTTGGGAGGCAGAGGCAGGTGGGTTTCTGAGTTTGAGGCCAGCCTGGTCTACAGAGTGAGTTCCAGGACAGCCAGGGCTACACAGGGAAACCCTGTCTCAAAAAACCAAAAAAAGAAAAAAGAAAAAGAAAAAGAATGTGAATGGATAGCAGTGTATTATTTTAAAGCATATGCTTATTTAAATGCATAAAATAACAGCAAGGAGGTTCCTTTTGTGGGATAAGACTGAGGGGAGGGATGGGGCTGGAGATGTGTGGCTCAGCAGTTAAGAGCACAGAGAGCTCTTGCAGAGGACCCAGGTCTGGTTTCTGTCATCCACACGGTGAATCACAGCAGGCTGTTAACTCCAGATCCAGTGCCTGTCTTTCAGCCTCCAGGGGCACCACACACAAATGTGATGGGCACACATAGATGCCAGCAAAACACTCATACACAGGTTTTGTTGTTGTTGTTTGTTTTGTTTTGTTTTATGTAAACCCTTGAGGGAAGGGAGGAATAGGAGGCTGGGTTTGCTTGCTGTTCAGTGCATAGACTGAGCCCGGACCCTTGTTCAGTGCTGTAGACTGAGCCTAGACCATGTATGTGCTATGCTATCGCCCTAGAACAGCAAGCTGGGGTTTGTTGTAAGCTTGGAAAATTACCTTAAAGAATAAAACAAATACAGGTATGCATTTCTTTAAAAATATATATATAGAGTTTGAAAATGGAGCCGGGCGTAGTGGCGCACGCCTTTAATCCCAGCACTCGGGAGGCAGAGGCAGGCGGATTTCTGAGTTCGAGGCCAGCCTGGTCTACAAAGTGAGTGCCAGGACAGCCAGGGCTACACAGAGAAACCCTGTCTCGAAAAACCAAAAAAAAAAGAAAATGGAAGGCTAGGATTAAAATAATCAAATCACATGCCCACTGAACTGTTTTGCATGCCTGTCTCCTACTGAGAAAAGCTTGGTGTAATTTTAGGACTCAGAGCACCCAGAGAGAGGAAGCAGGGAAATGAGCCTTGGGGGAACCAATTTCCCCCACCCCCATACCCCTACCCCCAAGTCCCCCCAACCCCTCACGGCCACCCCACCCCCACAGTCTTTAACTCCTGGGCCTCCTGGTGGAGGTAAGATGCTGGGCCAGGCTCTTTTCCTGATACTCTTTGGAGTTTGAGATAGTGGACTCAAGAACTTGGCAGCGGTACCTCACAAAAAACACTTTTTGTCCTTGAACCCCCATTGCTTGCCCCTTCTTGGCCTCCATCATGACGCTTGTTCAAAACCCAGTGTCCCTGGATTTCCTCATTCAGACTTCAGTATCTCTCATCTCCACCCCCCACGGGGCCAGGATGCCAGTGCCCAGCTGCCCGTGCCTGTTCCCTAGCCAGCGCGGCCAGGCGGGCGAGTCTCCCTGCCTTTGAGAGAGGTGCTCATTTCCTCTTCCGGTTCACTCGGGAGAAAATACAAGTATCAGTGGAAAGCCTAACCTCGCTGATCTTGGACTTTGAGAGTACCTGGTTCATAAAGTTTGAGACAAACAGAAAGTGGGGTGCAGAGAGGGTGTGCATCGAGGATCAATTGTGCCAAGCAAGATGTTTGCTGGGGAATGAGCGTCACACCTGCCTATAGCCACTCAGAAGACAGCGTCTCTGGATGTAGGGTTGCCTTCAGTTTTGTTTGTTTGTTTGTTTTTGTTTTGGGTTGTTTTTTTTTTTTTTTTTTTTTTTTTTTTAAGTGTCCCACATTGCTCTGTATTTCCTCCCTTCTCCTGGATTGGCCCCCGGGGAATCATTGAGCCAAGGCGCTTGGCAAAGGTACCACAAAGAGCTGCAGAGCCATCTAGTGGCCACTTGTGCTCACTGCAAATACAAGGGTTCCCAAAATGGTTTGCTCACACCCATCTGGAGCCATTTGTGACATTTTAAATCTTTAATTATGTGTAAGCATGTGTGTCTACATGTAGGTATGCGTACATGAATCTTCATGAAGACCAGAGGTATTGAATTTCTTGGAGCTGGAGTGACAGGTAGCTGTGAGTCACCAATCATGGGTACTGGGAACTGAACTTAGGTCCTCTGTAAAAGCAGAAGATGCTCCTAACCACTGAGCCACATCGCCAGCCCACGAATCTTACGTATATGTTTTATTTATTTATTTATTTATTTATTTATTTATTTAAATCTTAAACTGCAGATCATAAAGGACACTTAGCTCATGCAGAGGTAAATCTGAGATAAACTATGTGGTTGTTTTAAGCAAGGTGGCAAAGAGAAAACTGCCTTCCAGCCTGGGGACAGAGCCACCAATGTCGCCCAACTGAAACCCATCTCCCTATCAAGAATGCGCTGTATGGAGGATTTCAGACTTACAAGACTGGCAGATCATGGACTGGATGGTGACCTACATGAAGCTGGGACTCTCTGGGTTCTTCCAGCCAGAGGCAGTGGTGAAGGATGGGGCTGAGGGCAGTGTTAGGTGTTGAGTGCTATCAGACACATGTGAAAATGGACGCTCATCCTTCACTACTCCAAAGCCACACCCCAACAAAATTGGCCCTTTCACTTGCCCATCAGCCCCTGCAGCCCTGCAAACACCGTGGCACTCGGCACCGTGGCCCTCGGCACTGTGGCCCTCGGCACTGTGGCCCTCGGCACTGTGGGCCTCGGCACCGTGGCACTCGGCACTGTGGCCCTCCGCACTGTGGCACTCGGCACTGTGGCACTCTCTGCCATATTTGAGGCAGCTATGTAGGTTATTCCATATGGCCAGGGAGATGCCTTAGTAGGTAAGGATGCTGCCCACCAAGTCAGATGGCCTGAGTTTGATCTCAGGAACCCACATAGTTAAAAGTTACATGTAGCAGCATGCCTGCAGTGTGAGAAAGAAGATAGAGATCAGAGATCTCACCCAGAAGCTGATGGGCTAGCAAGCACATGTGTACACGCACGCACATGCACACGCACAAATACACACACTAAGCAGTTTTTTAAAAAGACAACCATGTTTCTGGGTGTTGTAGTAAACGCCCTTAAATTCCAGCATTCTGGAGGCAGAGGCAGGAGCATCGCTGCTGTTGCGGCCTGCCCGCAGTCCACAACACGAACGGTTCAACTGAGAATGGCAGTTCGCTGAAAAGAGAGGAATCTAGACGGGGCGGAAGAAACAATGGAGCCAAGACAACAAGTTCTGATCAAGGCTCAATTTTACTATTTTCAGACACTCAGTTATAAAGGAAGGGGGAGGGAACCCAATATCCCGCCAAGTAACTCAGGGTCCAGTAGCAGGACGAACACGTGTGTGCCTCCAGGCAGCAAAGGCAGGTTCCAGCAGTGGGCGTGGCAGGACGAATGAGCCGGTAGCTCCACCTTGAGCAAGCAGGTTCCAGGCTGGGGGAAGGGAGGCCACATTTCCTCCCATTAGTTAACAAAACAAAAATAAAAAAGGGGGTGGCCTGAGGCAGAAAAATTATCTATGTTCAATAGTTCTGCCTGAGTTCTTAGGGCTAAAGAAAAAACCTGTTTCCGTGGGATTCCCTAACTTTTCTAATGGTAAACTGTATCTGGCTAAGACTGTCTTTAAAGCACTGACAGAATAGCAGCGCTGGGCTGTAGGCTCTGACTTTATAATGCTAATTAGTGCTGAATAGGTAGCTACCTGTTTGCATTTTAAGTAGGGCATTGGAACCCTGGCTGAGTTTAACTAAACAATTTTAGAATAACACTGAGCTGATAATCCTCCGCAATTTTTGATGACAGGCAGGGGAAACAGTGAGAAGGGGCAAGACCAGCTCTTTAGTACAAGGCCAGTTGGCTTTTTTTATTTGGGTGGGAGGCAGTGAAGGGCTTGCTCTTACAACAGCAAGGTCTCCAACCTCTCTCCCCCCTATTAATTAAGTTTAAATAGGCAATGCTTAACAGAGGTGATCAAATGATTCTTTTCATCCATAGATGAGTGGGCCTTTAACCTTGACTTGGGTGGACATTGACCTGATTCCTCCCGTGAGTATTATAACAACTCACATCTGTGGCTCTTGGTATCTTTTGGGGAGGGGAGGCAGAGCCTTAAGTATTTTTGGTTTTTAGCTGGAGTCAGATACCAACCTCTTTCAAATCAGGTGTGTCGCACAGGGAACTCAGAAACGGTCAAGCTGGACCTTCCCTCCGCAGTAATCTCCTGTGCCAAGCGGTACCCATACTGTATTCATATGATTATGAATCAGTAGCGCAGTTCTGAGTTTATGTGCGGTCTCTATATGAGACTTGTCAACCTCAGATTTAGCAAGGCCTAGACAAGAATTATGTCAGTATTAACACCATTAATTTTGGTTAAAATAGGAGCTGAAGGTCTTTCCTCTTCATCTCTGTTATTTCCAATAGCCTGAGGAACTAAGGACACCTTGCAGTAACAGCAAGGGTGAAAAGCCAGAGGCCAGCTAAGGGACTAAGCCCATCTTTATCAAAATAAGAACTAATCTCTGTAAATATATATGAAATTTCTACTTCCCTAGCTCTCCTGGTAAATCTAAATCTTATCTTAGACTGAAAAGCCACATGCTGGGATGTCCTTGGAAGGGAGATTAGCAGTACCACCTGTTTGCTCTTAGGGGCGGAGAACCGGAGAATGTAGATTGACCTGCTTGAGAAAAGGAAGAATTCTAAACAATGAGAGTGTAGCAATGTAAATTTTCTGTTTGGAGAAGTCAAGGTACTTTATTTAGATGCAAATTGTAAAGCTAAAGCTAATCTCAAATTAGAAGTAACTGGGTGTCAGTGGCGTTCCGCTGCAGACTGACCTTTAATGTCAGTTTGCAAAAAGTTTAGGACAAATAAGGTGAAGGCAAGATGAGCCTTTGGTGACCTTGGGGGAAATGCTCTGAATTAACTTTGCTAGGTAATTTAGAATATAGGAATATCTAATAATTGAACTGAATATTAGACCAGTCTAAGATTGAGTTAGAATGGCTGGTCACACTGAAGAAGAGTGAAAAATCATTATGACTCTATTAAATGACTAATTTTACTAAGTCTGAATATACAGTCTCTGATGTACTATTGCCATAAAGTTAAAAGATTAGAAGTTAGTCTAAACTGGAAAAATGACAAGCAAGGATTTAAGGTAAACTTCCCTTGAGAAGCATTAGTTAATAAAATACTTTCCACTTAGGAAACAATATATACTGAAAGATTAAAACTTTTGGCTTCTTGTAAAGAAGCAGAAACAATAAACATTTTTCTTACATAATGCAAAGCTATATTAGCCATGCGTAGAGGCAAAATTTTCTAGTGATTACCAGTTTACTAGAAGCAAAAATCTTTGAATTTAAGCATTATTTTAAACATCTGAATAAATCTGTAACACTGTTAAAAAGAAATTTTCTTGAACACAGGGAAAAAACTTTTTTAGGCATTGTTTGCAAAACAAAAGAAAGGGCCACAAGCCGCTCTGGGACTGCCCAGAGCCCTGTATTGACTCAAAGGTAAAATACTTTTTAATCTGAGCATTAATCTTAAATTTGCAATCAAACTGCAAGCTGCAGTCAATGGAACAATGGCAGTTTTAACCATAATTTTTAAGTTTTTGCGCAAGGTTAGGATAATATCTACAACTTTGAGAAAGCAAAACCTATGTTTAAAACAATTTATCACTGTTAAAATCAATATTAGAAGCATTACTATCATATTACGAAGTTTGGATATCAATTAATACCTATGAATACCTATTAAAGCAAGCTTTAACGCTTTAATAAAGAGGCATTGCTTTATATCTTATCTTAAATTTTACTATTTAGGATAGGAACCACATTAATCATTATCTAAACTAGAAATATCTTAAGAGACTCAGCCTCTGAAGCTTAATCTCAAACTCTAACTCGCTTCAGGGCCTCACCAACTTTCTCCCAGGTTCCACAATCTATCGTTTCTTCTTCTTTGAACCATGGACAACAGCTATCTATCTTATCTAAAAGATTTCTGACTTTGAACCCTTCCTTCTTCCACCTAAGCAGCTTTCTAAAAAGCTGCGGCACACCGCCTGTCTCCGTATCTAGTTCCGATTAACGAACTACTGACCCCAAGCAGAAACAGTGTTGGGTCAGCACTGATTCAAACTTGATTCGTATCCTACCGCATCCTCAGCAACACTTTACAAAACTGAAATTTTAGGCTAGTGCTAGCATGTGTACCTGTCCATTGCTCCGATGCTCCTCCGATACGAAGATCCTTTCCTTTCTTGTGGAGCTCCACACAGCAGTCGTTTCTCTTAGCATCCCTCTGCCATTCTTCAGGTCCCAGTTCTGGCGCCAACTGTTGCGGCCTGCCCGCAGTCCACAACACGAACGGTTCAACTGAGAATGGCAGTTCGCTGAAAAGAGAGGAATCTAGACGGGGCGGAAGAAACAATGGAGCCAAGACAACAAGTTCTGATCAAGGCTCAATTTTACTATTTTCAGACACTCAGTTATAAAGGAAGGGGGAGGGAACCCAATATCCCGCCAAGTAACTCAGGGTCCAGTAGCAGGACGAACACGTGTGTGCCTCCAGGCAGCAAAGGCAGGTTCCAGCAGTGGGCGTGGCAGGACGAATGAGCCGGTAGCTCCACCTTGAGCAAGCAGGTTCCAGGCTGGGGGAAGGGAGGCCACAGCTGCAAGTTCAAGTCCAGGCAGGCATATACAATGAGACCCTGTCTCTAAAAGACTAGTAAATAAATAAAAACCATTTTACTTTATGATGTTCAGAAATCTTCAATTTCCTGAAACTAGTAGCATTTTTTTTTTTTTTTTTTTTTTTTTTGGTTTTTCAAGACAGGGTTTCTCTATAGCCCTGGCTGTCCTGGAACTCAGAAATCCACCTGCCTCTGCCTCCCGAGTGCTGGGATTAAAGGCGTGCGCCACCACGCCGGCACAACTAGTAGCATCTTACATGTAAAAGTTTCTAGGAATAAAACCAAACTGTTTGCATATATATACATATGTACATATACATATATACATACATATATTTAAATCATGGTAGAATACATATAATGTAAAATGTAGCATGTTACTTTTTTTTTTTTGAAACAGGATCTCATGTAGTTCAGACTGCTCTCAAATTTCAGATATAGTTGAGGATGGCTTTGAACTTCTGATCCTCCTGCCTCTACTTTCCAGGTTCTAGAATCACCATAATGGTTTTGGTTGTCTTTTTGTTTTGTTTTGTCTTGTCTTGTCTTGAAGGACTGCTGTGTGATTTGGTTGGTTGGTTGGTTGGTCTGTTGGTTGTTTCTGTGGTGGTAGTGGTTGTTTTCCTGTCTTAGACTGACTCCACAGTCCTGGCTGGCCTTGAACTCTCTCCATCTTCCATCCTCAGCCCCTGGAGTTCAAGGACAAGCTCTATCAGGCTGGCTCTGTGTTGTTCTTCCATTCTTCCAACAATTGGTAGTTTGCGGCTTTTCTAACTTTCAACACTTTTTAGGTCCCTAAGAAATACATAACTTATTTTGGTTGTAAACAATCTGAGAACTGAACCATTGGAACAGAAAGACAGCTACAGTCCGCTCTCCTCCCTGGGCTTCTTTGCATTGATTTTCTCACGACATGAGCAAGGGAGAAGAAACACCGCTTGTCATCTTTGTACAGCTGAACTTAATTGTTTTTGAAACTACTTCCCACTCGGCAACTAGGAAAAAAGTATTTATTTGTTTGTGTCTTACTATGTAGACCTAGCTGTCCTAATATTCACAATGTAAATCAAGGTGTCCTTGAACTTGCAGAGAGAAATCTGCCTTTCACTACCTACTGAGCACTGGGTTAAAAACACATGCCGTCTTACCAAAACCAACCGTGTTCCCTCTGATAAATTCAGTCATTAACCAAGTTTCTCAGTCATTGAAAGCTTAAGCCTGTTCAAGATTCTCTCTGTTTCTCTAGGCTCAGCTGAGGCTGTAACCTTGGGTATAAAGAGTCTGGTTTTCTCATTGTCCTGTGAATCTCCCAAAGTCATTGGTCAGCGGTAAAGTCAACAGGCCAAAAATCAGAAATCACCTGTAGGAAGCGGCACCTGGAGACTTGTCCTGGTTGCCTTTAATGGAAGTGGGAAGACAGGCCCAAGTGTAGGAGGCCCCTTCTGGAAGCAGCCCTGGTGTAAAAGGGTGTCGGGGCAGGATCCTCATTCGCCTGTGCCCTCAGTCTTCCTGCTGAGTCTATGCTCTTGTTGCTGCTTCTTTTGTGCCAGGAAACATTTGTGAACCCCCAAAAAGACCAACCAGGATTCCAGTAATTGGGTCTTTATTCACGAGCTCGGGCTTGGGCTTGGGCTTGGGCTTGGGCTTGGGCTTGGGCTTGGGCTTGGGCTTACTCACGCCGACCCACAGGATGGTTTGGTGGAGCAGCCCGGAACCCTCATCGGAACAAGGTTTTATAGGAAATGGCGAGCAGGGAGTGAGTGTTTCTAGCCTGGTGAGCATCTAATTGAGGGGTGGGGAGAGTATTGTGGCCTTTATCATAATTGGCTGGTGCTGGCAGCCAAACTGTAAACTTAACTTCTGTTTTCCTCCTGGTTGATGGTTCTTAGGAAGGGAAGTAGCAAGGGCAGGCTTGTAGCCTGGAGGTACAGTTTTGTTGGGGAATGACCTGGAAACTGGTGCTAGGTACTGGCCTGTTAGTCAACTTGAGTTCAACCTTAGGTCGGGTTCTCTAAGATGGAATCTAAACCCAAAATATCTGGTCTCTCCTCCTCTGATACTAGAACCAGCCTTTGCAGGCTTTCCTGGTTGACTAGGAAGGAGCTGCACTCCGTGAACTCTCTAGGTTTTTGGTGCTGGGTTGGACTGCTGTGTTCCCATACTCGTGAACTGAGCGACTAGAGAGTCCTCAGCACCTCAGGAGCAACATGGCTATTGTTGCTGTTTTAACATAAGTGGACTTTAAAAGTTCTTCAACAGCTGCACACTCATCCTTCAGTTTTGTACCTCTGGTGCTGGAGGTTCTCAACCTGTGGGTCTTGACCCCCCCACCTTCCCCCCCGCCCCCCCCCCGTCAAATATCAGTTGTCTATCAGATATTTACATTACAATTCGTAACAGTCCCAAAATTACAGTTATACAGTAGTGACCAAGCAAATTTTATTATGGTCAGGGGT
Organism: Mus caroli; assembly: GCF_978045245.1. Taxonomy (NCBI): domain Eukaryota; kingdom Metazoa; phylum Chordata; class Mammalia; order Rodentia; family Muridae; genus Mus; species Mus caroli. The sequence goes on from NW_028227268.1 coordinate 117,959,647, forward strand.
CACCATAACACAAGGAACTGTATTAAGGGGTCATAGTATTTGGAAGGTTGAGAACCACTGGTCTAGAGACCCTTCACTAGTCATTGACACTTGTAATTAGAAAGGGTTTTCAGCTATTTCCAAAAGACATTGGTTTTTTTTAGATTTATTTATTTATTATATGTAAGTACACTGTAGCTGTCTTCAGACACTCCAGAAGAGGGCGCCAGATCTCATTACGGATGGTTGTGAGCCACCATGTGGTTGCTGGGATTTGAACTCAGGACCTTCGGAAGAGCAGTAGGGTGCTCTTACCCACTGAGCCATCTCACCAGCTCCAAAAGACATTGTTTTAACCTCAAGCAGCCACCTGGCTCTTAGCCCCTCCAGATCGTGCTTAAGAGACTTCAGAGCAAGTTATATCAACCATTACACCACATGGAATTCCATTATAAATAAAGCCCGATGCGTTAATATGTTTGTGTGTGTGTGCATTGCCCATGTGTATGTTATGAAGTTAGAGCCCTCATGATCCAATCACCTTCCAGAAGCCACACCTCTGAACATCACTGCACTGAAGTCCACGCACAAGATCCGGGTAAGGCTAACTGTGGGGGTGTATGCTGGTAATCTCAGCATTCAGGGAGGGGAGGCAGGAGGAGGGGAACTTAAGTTTATCGTTGGCTACAGAGCAAGTTCAAGGCCAGCCTGCTCTATGTAAGGCTTAGGGACTTTATTCACGAGCACTGGTTTCAAACCCAGAACAAATCTAACAACAACATCTGCCATTAACAAGACCTAAGTCTCCCAGAACCTGATTAAGCACATTTTGATACTAAGTGCCTTTTAACAATTAAGTTGTAAGAATGGCCTGCTCTTCCAAGTGCTCTCTTGGGAAGGTCACCATGTAAGTAGTAGTCCCCCCTTATAAAAGGCTTAGAAAGTCCAAGGATGGACCTTGAACTGGGGAGAATAAGGAATAAAGAGATGAGCAGCCAGATGCCCCACCCCAGCCCTGCCCCTCCCTGCCCCGCCCAGCCCTGCCCCAGAGCCCTTCTCAGATTCATTTATTTGTTTATTTGATCTTTTGAGTTAGGATTTCTCTGTGTAGTCATGGCTGTTCTGGAATTCACGCTGTAGAGCAGGCTTCTAGCCTCAAATTCAAAGATCCTCCTGCCTCCCGAGTGCTGGGATTAAAGGCTTGTATCTTCTCAGATTCTTAAATCGCAGACCTGTGAGACTACAAAACAGTTATTTTAAAACACGGAGTTTGAAAAGGGGTATTTTTGTTGTTGTTGTTGTTGTTATTGTTGTTGTTGTTCTTTTGCCTTTTATTTTATGAGTATGGGTGTTTTGCCTTATATCTGCCTGTCTGTCCACCATGTTCATGTAATACTCGTGGAAATGAGAAGAGGGCATCAGATCCCCTAGGACTGGAGTCACAGGTACTCGTGAGCTGCCACGTGGGTGCTAGGAATTAAAACCAGGTCCTCTGCAAGAGCAGCATAAGGTTGTTACCCACTGAGCCATCTCTCCAGCTGTGCTCCTGGTTTTGGTGCTGGCATGGTACCCAGGGCTTTGCACATGCTCAGTAGGAGCTTCTGAGCTCTTCCATATTGCATTCCAATCCTGGGCTGGCCTTGGCCCCTGAGAGCTGGGATCCCAGCTGTGCACCTCCACCCCCACCTGCTTATGTTATTTTGTTACAGTTTCAGCAAGATAACCAGAATAGACTGGTTCTGCTAACTTTCCCAATACTCTTTCTCTCCAGTAATTTAACAATAGGAAGAGAAATCCTTTACTAAGTATTTCTAGTAAACCAATGAAACTTCAATTCAGGCCATGTTTCATGTTTGCTTAGGAAACTATATGTCTATCACAGTGGTATCTGAAAACAGTTCTGGAGGCTGGAGATGGCTCAGAGTTTGAGAGCACTGACTGTGCTTCCAGAGGTTCTGAGTTCAAATCCCAACAACCTCATGATGGCTCACAGCCATCTGTAATGGGATCCGATACCCTCTTCTGGTGTGTCTGAAGACAGCTATAGTGTCCTCATATGCATGAAATAAATAAGTCTTTAAAAAAGAAAGCTGTTCTGTAAGGCAAGGACCACGTTTATCATAATCATCACAACAGCCTCCACACCCAACACAATAAATGATGTAAATATTTACTGCAGATGTGATTAAACCATGAATGCACCACTGTAAAAGTACAATAGATGTGTGTCCGTGCCTTTAAATATTTATCATTTTTATTAATCTTATCATTTTTATTAATCTTATTCTGTTTACTAAAATAGCATGTTCATTGGAGATGTCAGAAAATTAATAAACCCAAACCACTAATATTTCTACTATCAACAGAAAAATTAATATTTTATTTGTGGAGTGGAAAAATGGCTCGTGGGTAAAAGCATTTGCTATGCAAGCATGAGGAACTGAGTTCGAATCCCCAGAACCCATGTAAAAGTCAAACCAGTAACATGAGTGTCTGCAGTCCCAGACCCTCTATGGAGAGATGGGAAATGGAGACAAAAGAACTCCCAGAAGCTCTCAGGCCAGTGTGCCTGTCATAAACAGCAAGTAATGAGCCTCTCAAACAGGTGGGAGGTGAGGACTTACTCCCTCCAACTATGGCGTGTACACACCCACATTCACTGCACAAATGCGTGCACACACGCACACACACAGTTTGTTTGATCCAGAAACTTGCTAGACTCTATCCTCCACCTGACAAGAGCATATGAAGAGGAGGAAGAAACAGTATACAGTCCTTGTCCTCAAGGCCTTGTCCCCAAGGCCAGGACAGATGAACCACAGAGCCAAGGAGGCTTCTGTGAGGAAGATGGAAGATTCTGATTGGACATTAAACGGAACTCCCAAAGGGCGGAGAATGGAGTTCTGAGCATGCTCAAAGGCCTGAGCTTGATCCTCAGAATGGGAAAAAGAAAATAAGTAAAAAGCAAGCAAGAAAAAAACTGTAAAGACTATTTAGGAGGTAGGGATATATCTCAATTGGAAGATTGCACGCATGAGAATTGGCTTCAATTCAAGTGCTCATAGTCAGGCACAGGAGCACAGAGCTGGGAGCAGGAGGGCCAAGAGTTCAAGGTCATCCTCAGCTACACGCAGCAAAATATCTGTAGAAGCCAGAGGACAACCTGACAACTTGTGAGTAGTCCCCGGAGATTTGAACTCAGGCACTCAGGCTTGGCATCGAGTGCTTTTACTCTTTGAGCCATCTCTTCAATCCTAAAATGGACTTTGGAATGAATTTTATTTCTTTTCTTTTTTAAATATTTATTTTATGTATGAGTACTCTACACATGAACACCTGTGTGCCAGAAGAGGGCATGAGATCCCATGACAGATGGTTGAGAGCCACCATGTGGTTGCTGGGAATTGAACTCAGGACCTATGGAAGAGCAGCCAGTGCTCTTAAACGTTGAGCCATCTCTCCAACCCCCACTTGAAAATCTTTTTAAGATAATTGTGAGGCTTGCCTTATGGAACTTCTTCTTTATTTTCTAAAATCACTAAGTTAGCTATTGTTTTACATAGTTTTGCTAACCTAAATATTTTTACATTTATTTTGAGTTGATTGTGTCTGAGGGGAGGCTCTGTGGCTAACGTCCTGTTCCCCAAATGGTTCTCGGTTTATCAGTAAAGAAGGCCGGCTGTGGGGAGGAAGCAGGAGACGACTGCTGGATGGAAGTACAGGTGGGACTTCCGGCTCCCGGGAGGAAAAGGCAGACACAGAGGAGGAGAGAGGCTTTCCTGCTTTGCTTTGGAGGGAGAAGAATATAGCAATCATGTAAGGTCTCTGGACGAGCTGGGGCTGTGGCCTCCACTCCAGGCAGGTGGCCAAGGATGTTTGGCAGGGGCAGGTGGGACTAGGCACTAAGTTTAGGGCAGGTGGAGAGATGGAGATAATAAAGTGGTAAAAGCACGCTTTTCCAGGTGGGAGATATCGCCCCCAGCAACTATGCCTAGAAGATAAGTTGTAAAGTAACAAACCGTGTGTGCCTTTTATCCAAGGATTCCCCAAGCCGGGTGGGAGCTGGTATCATGGTCAAAGGCAGGTAGTGCAAAGGGCCGGAGTGCAGTCCGTCCCAGGCAAAGGCAGTAGCATTTAAAACTACGTGCAACATGTGTGTAGATCCGAAGAAAACTTAAAGAAGCCAGTTGATTCCAGAGATCAAGCTCAACTCCTGAGGCTCAGCAGCAACCCGCCCTGAGCCATCTACTCTAGTGAGTCATTTGGTCTTTAACTTGCCCCTTGTCTGGAATGCAGATGAGATGGGAAAGATGGAGCAGCCGTCTTGTGACCATGAAGGGATGGGTCCAGCATAACAGTGGTGAGGGTCAGGGCTAGGTGGTCAGAAAGGACAGACACATGTGAAGTGGGTTCCTGCTGGCAGCACACAGCCACAGCTCACAAGCCCGGAATGCCCATTTCTGGGTTTTTATCATACGGGAAGAGCCAACTTTGGCTGGGTTTTCAGCTACAAAGCCAAACCAATCAATAGCTGGTAGAAAGGCTAAGCTACAGATATATTTTAAGCTGGGCACTCCACGTGGCTCCAGGGCCTGGAGAGATGAGAATTAGGAGCAAATGCTGAACTTGTGTCAGGCCAGATCACAGAGCCTTCTAGGGAACCCAGGCCCTGGACCTTAGGCAGAGAGTGCCATCCTTCAAGATAGACAATGTGTAAATGAATCATTTTAAAGGAAAATTCTCCTGCCTTTCTCCCCACATCCCATAGTAGTCACTAAAAGCACTTTACATTTTTGTTTGTTTCTACTGACCAGCTTCAGCTTCACTATGTAGTTCCGGAAGGGATTGAACATGGAGCCTCCTGTCTCCACCTTTGAAGGCCTGGAATTATGGGTATGTGTTACCACTGCCAGGACAAAACCCTGTCTGGAAAAAAAAAAAAGGCAACCTAAATTGTGCAAATATACCAATATTGATTATCGAGTGCTGGAGATACAGTGTTGAGAGACTGCATCTTTTTTATGTGTAGGACTGTGGGTCTAGTATCTAGCAATGCAAGCATGCACACACACACACACACACACACACAGAGTCAATTCAAGATTGTCTGGTGGCACACCCCTATGGTCCACTCATAGTGAGACTCTGTCTCAAAAACAAGAGAAAGCAATCCAGTTCTCTGCCATGCCAACCACTCTTCAGACACTCGATAATCAATATTGGTATATTTACACGATTTAGGTTGCCTTTTATTTTTTTCAGACAGGGTTTTGTTTTGTAGCCTAGGCTGCCTTCAGATTCAAGGTCCATGTGCTCTGCCTCCTCCACGCTGGGATTGCAGGTGTGTAGTTACACTCAGCTTTCTGGTGCCTCTTTATAGACAACATTCTCCTTACAGAACACCCTGCTCAGGCATGGTGAAAAGACACTGGACTTAAACATGAGTTTACTCTGTGCCCTGAAAGTCCACTCCTGGGCACAGGGCAACCAGTCAATGTTAGACCACAGGCATGTTCAAGAACCTTCTAAGCTGCACCTAGTGGCACTTCAGTCCCAGTAGAGACAGGAGAGGTAGGCAGCCTGATCGTCATAAATTCTGGGCCAGGCATGACTACATAGAGACACACCCACCCACCCACTCCCCAAAGAAAGAAGAAACAATTTCTAACTTTATGTAGAAAGCTCTCAAACTGAACCTAACTCCCCATCAACATGATACAAGATTGCTATTAAAAAGTTCAGGAAAAAAAAAAAAAGTAGCTGGGCAGTGGTGATGCATACCTTTAATCCCAGCACTTGGGAGGCAGAGGCAGGCAGATTTCTGAGTTCGAGGCCAGCCTGGTCTACAGAGTGAGTTCCAGGACAGCCAGGGCTATACAGAGAAACCCTGTCTCGGAAAAAAAAAAAAAAAAAAAAAAACAGAGAGAGCTGCTCTGAAAAAAAAAAAAGTTCAGAAACAGCTTAGGTCACAGTAATGAAGGTTAGGATAATGTTCACTTCAAGGTAGCTGCTGAGAGGCAGGGGCACGGTCTGCCTTTTCACAGTAATCATGATTACCTGTGTTAGCTGACTCTGGTGGCCACAATACAAAAGTCCAGATGTAGGGTTGAGGAGCCAGTGGGAAGAGCTGGCCACTGAGGTGTCGTGGCCTAAGGTTGCATTCCCAGAGTCCACATAAAGCCAGACAGGACAGTGCAATTCCATCATTCCTCTGGTGAGATGGGAGGTGGAGATAGACGCTCCCTGGGGACGCTTGCCTGGGGCAGCTCTGTGAGCTCAGTGGTAAACAGGACACCCTGCCCCAAGCAAGGTGGAGGGAGGGAGGGAGGGAGGGAGAGAGGGAGGGGGAGAGAGAGGGAGAGAGAGAGAGAGAGAGAGAGAGAGAGAGAGAGAGAGAACTAAAGGGTCAAATCACCCTTCCCCGGGGGTCATCTAAGAAAACAGATATTTACATTAGGATTTGTAACAATAGCAAAATTGCAACAAAAATAACTTAATGGGGGGGGGGTCACTACAACATCAGGAACAGTATTAAAAAGGGTCACAGCATCAGGCACTGCTCTGAATGTCGTCTGGAAGTTCAAGGTCGAGGCTCTGCCCTGACTTGGTGTCTGGTGAAGGCCACCATCTTTCGGTTTGGTCACATGGCCTCCTTGCTCTCACAGTGAGGATGGAGGATGAGGAGCACCCCGAGTTTCCAGGGGGCTCCGCTTCTGCTTGCTTCAACAGTAAATGCAACCCATGCCTTATGGGCCAGCTTCTCTTTTTGAGACAGGGTCTCCCTCTGGAAATCAGGCTAGCCTTGGTCCTCCTGGTCCTGGGTGCTAGGATTATAAGTGTGTGCCAACTCCTTGGCTTGGCATCTGTTTTTTTTTAAGATTTATTAATTATTACACATAAGTACACTGTAGCTGACTTCAGACGAGCCAGAAGAAGGTGTCAGACCTCATTAGGGGTGGTTGTGAGCCACCATGTGGTTGCTGGGATTTGAATTCAGGACCTTCCAAAAAGCAGTCAGTGCTCTTACCCACTGAGCCATCTCGCCAGCCCCTTGGCGTCTGTTTTTTAAATGAATGGAATCCTATTAGAGCAGGCCATCCTCTTATGACTTAATTACCTAAATTACTTCTTTATAGCCCATCTCTAAATGTAGTCACTTTGGGGGGTTTGAGCCTCAAAGGTGGATTTTCAGAGGACATGGGTATTCAGGCCATAATACCGTTTTGGTCATTAATGTGTTTGCCACCCATCTCCTGGATTAGAATCTAGTCTCTCTAGCTTGGTTTTGGCCACAGTGACAGTGTCAGCACCAAGAAAGTTAATGAATGGATGAAATGAGGGTCTGGATACAGTGTAGCAGGCAAGCACCAGCCAGTCAGGCACACAGAAGAGCCATCGGAATTATTGTTACCACTGTCTTATTTAAATCCATTTTAACTGATACATAAAACATCCAAATTGTACATATATTGGGAAGCCCCGTGACATTTGGGTGCATGCACATTGAATAATGTTCTCTTTGTTGTTGTTTAATTCTTTGTACTAAGAATGGGGCCCAGTGCATGGAACATGCAAGGGGAGCCACAGAGCTCACCCCCAGCAACTTTGTAACACTGAAATCATGCTAAAGATAGCTAGCCTCTAGCCTCAAACATCTGTCCTTCTTTTAACATTAATTTTTTTTTCTTTTTTAGTTATTATTAGTGCATCTGTGCTATGTACGGGAGAGTTAGAGCCTCAAGTACCAGAAGGTGTGTGGAACAATCAAAAGACGACTCGCAGGAACTGGTTCTCTCCTTCTACCCCATGAGACCCAGAGGTCATCTCAGGCCATTAGGCTTGGCAGCAAGGGCCTTTACCCATTGAGCACCCAGTCAGCCCACCTTGCCATTTCTTTATGGTAGAATACATTTGGAATCTCTCTCGGCTTTATCATGGATATTTGGCACATCACCCAAAGTCTGTGTCTTTAAACACATTCTAAAAAGGAGAGACTGGGGTTTTGAGCTTGTTTAGTTTGGGGTTTGTGTACTGCAGAGATTGATTTTAGAGTTTCGTAGTCAAGGCTTTCACAGTTACATCTCCCGAGCCCCAGAGAGGCCTCAATGTGCCCTTGGTGAGTGTTTTAGAGTTCTTGAACTACTCGCTGTTTCTCTTCAGGAAGTGGGGTGCAGGGGTACGTACCTACCCTCTCAGCACTTGGGAGGCAGAGACAGGAGAATCAGGAGTTTAGTCATCCTTGGCCATGTATTAAATTTGAAGTCACATAGAAATCTTCCCTCTCCCAAACCAGAGGGCAGTGTAGTTTCTTCTTTTCTCTCTCCACGGCGAGCATCTTGGAACCTAAAGTATATGAGGTTAGAACTTCCCTACTAAGCTGCCTCTGCTCTGGTGGCTCCCCTTCTCCCTATGAATCCAGCCCTTCTCAACTGCCATACAGTTGGCTCAGAAGCCAATCTGGACACTGGAAAATGGTATCACATGCTGTTCTTTATTCTAACACCAGGGGGCAGTATAACCAACACATTGGAACACATTTGGTAACCTCGTTCCTGCTTACTTAAAACAAGTATAACTCTGGATTCCCTGGCTGCTTCTGAAACTTCAGCTCATAAACTCAGGCTTCCTACCAGGATGGAGACACTACGGCCCATCCAAGAGTACAGCACTGCCTCACCTGTGAAATCTTGGATCTGTTGCTTTTGAATGACATGGATTATAAATATGGCTGGAGAGGTGGTGTCTTAGTCCGGGTTTCTATTCCTGCACAAACATCATGACCAAGAAGCAGTTGGGGAGGAAAGGGTTTATTCAGCTTACACTTCCATACTGCTGTTCATCACCAAGGAAGTCAGGACTGGAACTCAAGCAGGTCAGGAAGCAGGAGCTGATGCAGAGGCCATGGAGGGATGTTCTTTACTGGCTTGCCTCCCCTGGCTTGCTCAGCCTGCTCTCTTATAGAACCCAAGGCTACCAGCACAGAGATGGCCCCACCCACAAGGGGCCTTTCCCCCTTGATCACTAATTGAGAAAATGCCTTACAGCTGGATCTCATGGAGGCATTTCCCAACTGAAGCTCCTTTCTCTGTGATAACTCCAGCTGTGTCAAGTTGACACACAACTAGCCAGTACAGGTGGCATGCAATTGATAACCTGTCTGCTACTGATAAATGGATACCCAAAATGAGGGAAACTGAGGCAACCCAGCAGGTGGTAAGAAGGTCCTGAAAGTCCATTGCACCAGACAGCACACTCGCCGACCAGGGGTCTGCTGGGGACAAACTTATTATCCTCAACTCGAAGAACTCAAGATCCCTGGTCTGCTTTGTTGGCAGGAAAGTAAACTAGAGCACCAGGGGTCGATCAGGACATACGTACCAGAAGGCTTTAAAATGTAGATAGCAGGCTCATGATGATGGCGCACTCGGGAGGCAGAGGCAGGTCGATCTCTGAGTTCGAGGCCAGCCTGGTCTATATTGTGAGTTATAGCTCAACTTAGGGCTCTATGGTGATGCTTTCTCTCAGGAAAAAAGCTATAGGTGTCACATGTACCACTGCCTTCCCCAGCCCAACTAGAGTGCTGAACACGAGAAATTGAGCCAAATGTTAAAGATGCAGAACAAACTCGAGTGTGTGCCTGTCTGTTCTGAGACAGGGTCTTACTATTTTGTTTACATTGGCCTGAACTTATGATCCTGCTGCCTCTGTCTCCTTGGTAGTTGGGATTACAGGTTTGTGGCACTGCCTGGATAAACATTTCCCTTCCTTTGTTTTTTAATCGTGTGAGTGAGTGTGTGTGTGTGTGTGTGTGAATGTGTCTGTCGGAGTGTCAGGGTCCACTGTTGTTATGATTCATGTGTCAGGCTGTGTGTGTGTGTGTGTCAGTGTGTGTGTGAGTGTGTGTGTGTGTATCTGTCGGTGTGTCAGGGTCCACTGTTGTTATGATTCATGTGTCAGGCTGTGTGTGTGTGTGTGTGTCGGGGTGTTTGTGTGTGTGTGTGAGTGTGTGTGTGTATGTGTCAGTGTGCATATGTGTATGTCTGTGTGTGTGTGTCTGTGTGTGTGTCAGTGTGTGTGTGTATCTGTCGGTGTGTCAGGGTCCACTGTTGTTATGATTCATGTGTCAGGCTGTGTGTATGTGTGTCAGTGTGTGTGTGTGTGTGTGTGAGTGTGTGTATGTGTGTCTGTGTGTGTCAGTGTGTGTGTGTATCTGTCGGTGTGTCAGGGTCCACTGTTGTTATGATTCATGTGTCAGGCTGTGTGTGTGTGTGTCAGTGTGTGTGTGTGTGTGTGAGTGTGTGTGTGTATGTGTCAGTGTGTGTATGTGTGTGTCTGTGTGTTTGTGTCTGTGTGTGTGTCAGTGTGTGTGTGTATCTGTCAGTGTGTCAGGGTCCACTGTTGTTATGATTCATGTGTCAGGCTGTGTGTGTGTGTGAGTGTGTGTGTGTGTGTGTGTGTGTGTGAGTGTGTGTGTATGTGTGTGTATGTGTGTGTCTGTGTGTGTGTCAGTGTGTGTGTGTGTATCTGTCAATGTGTCAGGGTCCACTGTTGTTATGATTCATGTGTCAGGCTAGCTGGCCTGAGACTTCTGGGGATTTTCTACCTCCCATCTTACAGGAGCACTGAGACTGCAGATGCATCCCACCACATCTGGATTTCACGTGGCCTCTGAGGTGACAAACAAATTGACATCCTCATGCTTGTATAGCAAGCACTTCACTTACTGAGACATCTCCCCAGCCTGCCTTTTCTTCTTTTTCCTGTGCTATTGAGACAGAAACTCAGGACCTTGTCTGGGCTAAGCAACCCCCCTGTCACTGGGCTGTATGCCTGGCCCCAGACTTTCAGGATTAATGATCAGTACAGCCATTCTGGAGAACTGTCAGCATTTATTTATTTAGCTTGTTTGTTTTACCCATCAGACTTCTTTGATGCTAGAGACTGAACCCAGGGCATTATGCACGCTAGGGAAGAAGTCTGTGCACTGGGCCACCTCACGAGTTCTTTGAGAGTCTCACTCTGTAGCCCAGACTGGCCCAGAACTCACTGTGTGTCCCAGGCTGGCCTCAACTCATGGTAATCCCATCTCAGCCTCCTGAGTGCTGTTCATATATTAAAGCTCACAGTGTGTTCAGTAAACCAAGAGTTCTACTCCTAGATGCCTGGGGATACACAATAGATGTGTGCCCACAACTTCCCCTGAGGACATGTCCCAGAACAGCAGTTCTCAGACCCTCAAAGTGGGTTGGGAACCCCAAGCCCTTTGGGGACTGGGTATCACATATTTGCACTATGATTCATAACAGTAGCAAAATTACAGATATGAAGTAGCAACAAAGTAATTTTTTGGTTGGGATCACCACAGCAAGGTTGAGAATCACTGTTCTTGAGAGTACAGCATATTTATTTTTTCAGATAGGGTCTCACTATTTATCTTTGACTAGCCTGGAACTTGCTATGTAGCCCAGAATAGCCTTAAACTCGGTCCCCCCTTCCCCCCCCCCCGTCTTTTGTGCACCATGTGTTATAATAGCAATAACTAAAGAGTAGCCATATGTCATAGCATTTGCCTATGACCCCAGCTGCTTGGGAGACTGAGGCTGGAGGATCTTTTGTTCAAGACCAGCTTGGGTTGTATATCAAGATCCAGTTGTTTCCAAAATTAACCCTAAAACCGCTTCAAGACTCATCGACAGTTTAATAGATAAGTCGGGGTTCGCTCATACTGTGAGATTCTAACTGTGAGAATGAAATAACCAAAATGAAGCGTTACAATCAAGCGAATCTCATAACTACAGTGTCCAATTAAAAATGCAAACTCAAAAAGGGGGAGGGGGTTGTGTCCTGGAGATGACTCTGAGGACACTGGTGGCAAGCAGCTCCCAAGGGCTCTAACTCTAGCTCCAGAGGATCCAATGCCCTCTTCTGGCTGACTCAGGTACTGCACCCACAAGCACAAACAGATCATACAAATCAACCAATCAATAAATACAATATTTAAAAATAAAAGCTGGAGAGATGGCTCAAAGGTTAAGAGCACTGACTGCTCTTCCAGAGGTCATGAGTTCAATTTCCACCAACCACATGGTGCTGACAACCATTTGTAATGGGGTCCAATGCCCTCTTCTGGTGTGTCTGAAGACAGCTACAGTGTACTCATATATGCATAAAATAAAAATAAATCTCTTTTTTTTAAATACAGAACAATTGGGCTGGTGAGATGGCTCAGTGGGTAAGAGCACCCGACTGCTCTTCCGAAGGTCCAGAGTTCAAATCCCAGAAACCACATGGTGGCTCACAACCATCCACAACAAGATCTGGCGCCCTCTTCTGGAGTATCTGAAGACAGCTACAGTGTACTTACATATAATAAATAAATCTTAAAAAAAAATACAGAACAATTATATGATTTAGGACACACACACACAGGCATGGGGGTACATGCCTTTAGACCCTGCACTTTAAACCCAGCAGAAACAATCTCTGTGAGTTTGAGGCTAGCCAAGGCTCTATGCAAGGCTTTATCTTAACAACCACAAACAAACAAACAAATAAACACAAACTCAAAAGACGGCCTGCCATCAAATTACTTTCAGTTCAAAAGCAAGCCTACCTCACCGGTGACCTGTGTTTGGTTCCTCTCAGAAGGGAGGCAGGGTACGAGAGGACGCGTCAGGAGGCTTCTCAGGGGCAGAACGACATCTGGCTTCATCTGCTAGGTGCCTCACGAACAGATGGGCTCACTGTGTTAAAACCCACAGAGCCAGGACGAGAGAGCCAGTTCAGCGTTATGAACACTTGTTGCTCTTGCAGAGGCCCTAGATTTCATCTCCAGCACCCACATGGCAGCTCACCATCTATAATTCCAGCTCGAGAGGATTTCATGCCCTCTTCTGGCCTCTGCGGACACCAGGCACAAAAGTGGTGTAAAGACATACATGCAGACAAAACACCTGTACACATAAATAAGAGCAGTTCACAGAGCTACATACAGGACTTATGGCCTTAGGTGGGGTACTTGCCTGTAGTACCTCCTACCTGGGAGTCGAAGGCAGAAGGGCTACTTCAGCCTAGCTGGAGGTCAGCCTTCTAAACAGCAGTGACAGATCTACCAGAGTGCACCATCTCTCTGCGCCCTTCCTATTACATCTGTCCTTCCACAAAGTGCATATTACCCCAGAGTGGTGCGTTACTCCGATAATAAAGGCATTATAATTGTGTGATGTCTATATGTACATCCTAAGAAGAAAGTGTGATTGTTTTGTGTGCTTGCACAGCTTATGTAAGTGAAATTAGACTTTTTATGTTACATTTATGAACCAAGTATGTTGCCACCACAGCTGCAGCTCCTTCACCCCTGGCTCTCTGCCGTCTCACAGTGACTGCACCGTATCCAGCCATTCACCTCCAATGTTTATATATCCACTCTCCAATTTTTCTTTCTATTACAGTGTTCCTCTCAAGATTTTCCACCTGCTTCCATGTGTGCATGAGCAAGAATTTCCCTGGGCATACACAGGTAGGAAAACAACCCAGAACCGATGGGGGTTGCAACTAGATACAGCTTGGGCTTGTAAGCAACGCTTAGGGGTATAAGTGCTTTGTGTTACAACTCTTTTTCATTGGAATATTTGCAGGATGGGACAGCAGCTCCGATGTTAAGAGTACTTTCCTAAGGTGCATAAGGCTTGGGTTTGATCCCCGACACCACATCCTCTAGGTGTGGTGGTGTAACCCTGTAATTCCAGTACTCAAGAGGTGAAAGCGGAAAGGCTCAAAATTCAAGGTCATATTTGGTTGCACAGCAAGTTCAAGGCTAGCTTGAAATATTTGAGGCCATGTCAAAAATGAAAAAATATAAAAGACAGACTTTGAGAGCTCCAAGAAGGCTCTGTGGCTGAAATCCTTGCGTAGCAAAAGCTGTGTTCAGATCACAGAAGCTGTGGGAAAGCCAGGGGGTGAGCAGGACTGGAGAGAGGTTAAGAGACCAGGGTTCAGTTCCCAGCACCGACACGGAAGCTCACAACTATGTAACTCCAGTTCTGGGGGATCTGACAACTCCTCTGGCCCCCATGTGCTCTGCAAACACATGCAGACATACATGCAAGCAAAACACCCATACACATAAAATGGAAGGAAATGTTTAAGGCTGAGCATGGTGGCCATGCCTTTAATCTCAGCACTTAGGAGACAGAAGCAGGTGGATCTCTATGAGTTTGAAGTCAACCTGGTCTACATAGAGAGTCTAGAACATCCAGGGCTATTACACACCAGGAAAGAAAAGAAGAAAGAGAGAGAGAGAGAGAGAGAGAGAGAGAGAGAGAGAGAGAGAGAGAGAGAGAGAAAGGAAGGAAGAAAAGAAAGAAAAAAAAGAAAGAAAAAAAGAAAGAAAGAGAGAAAGGAAGTAAGAGAGAGAGAGAGAAAGAAAGAAAGAAAAGAAAGAAGAAAGAAAGAAAGAAAGAAAGAAAGAAAGAAAGAAAGAAAGAAAGAAAGAGAAAGAAAGAAAGAAAGAAAGAAAGAAAGAAAGAAAGAAAGAAAGAAAGAAAGAAAAGAAAGAAAGAAAGAAAAGGAAGGAAGGAAGGAAGGAAGGGAGAGAGAGAGAGAGAGAGAGAGAGAGAGAGAGAGAGAGAGAGGAGAGGAGAGGAGAGGAGAGGAGAGGAGAGGAGAGGAGAGGAGAGGAGAGGAGAGGAGAGGAGAGGAGAGGAGAGGAGAGAGGAGAGGAGAGGAGAGGAGAGGAGAGGAGAGGAGAGGAGAGGAGAGAAGAAGAGAAGAAGAGAAGAGAAGAGAAGAGAAGAGAAGAGAAGAGAAGAGAAGAGAAGAGAAGAGAAGAGAAGAGAAGAGAGAAGAGAAGAGAAGAGAAAAGTTTAAAAGCTAAGCCAGGCACACGGCACGTGAATGTCCCCCCCAGTGCTGGGGATATAGACAGGCAGAGACCTGGGATTCACTGGCCAGTCAGTCTAAACAAAGTCCCAGGTTGAGAGACAGACCTTGTCTTAAAAAATAAGATGAAGAAGGGTCTGGAGAGATGGCTCAGTGCTAAGAGCATGTACTGCTCTTTCAGAGGCCCTTGACTTGATTTCAGAACCAATATGGAAAATCACAACTATCTGTAACTCCTGTTCCAGGGACTCCATTGCCTCTTCTTGCCTTTTTGAGCACTGGGCATGTTATACCCATGAATACTACACACACACACACACACACACACACACACACATGCACACACGCACATACCCTGAGAGAGAGACCTTGAGAGACTTGATGAGACTCAATTTTAAACATAAAAGATCATTCACGGCCGGGCGTGGTGGCGCACTCCTTTAATCCCAGCACTCAGGAGGCAGAGGCAGGCAATTTATGAGTTCGAGGCCAGCCTGGTCTACAAAGTGAGTTCCAGGACAGCCAGGCTATACAGAAAAAACCCTGTCTCAAAAACCAAAAAAAAAACAGAAGAAGAAGAAGAAGAAGAAGAAGAAGAAGAAGAAGAAGAAGAAGAAGAAGAAGAAGAAGAAGAAGAATCATTCACATTATGAATATTACACATGTTTATATCTTAATTGTACAACCAGGAGGTAATTCTATACAAGATGTGTTCTGACTACAACCTGTTAAATGAGACTACATATGGAATTTTCTGCCTGTAGCATCAATTAAAACTTGATTTGGGAGCATTTTGTATTTGTGGCCCAGCCTGTATTACGAAATCCCTGCTGCCAATCTGTGCACTGAGGCTCCCCAGCGGCAGCAGCATTTGCCAGACTTTATGTGTGTATTCACTTAGTTAGTCATTTATTTAACATTTTGAGACAGGGTTTCTCTGTGTAGCCCTGGCTGTCCTGGAACTCACTTTGTAGACCAGGCTGGCCTCGAACTCAGAAATCCGCCTGCCTCTGCCTCCCAAGTGCTGGGATTAAAGATGTGTAGCACCACTGCCTGGCTTCAGACTTTTTGATTCTTGCTAGTCTTATTGGCTGTTTCCCTGTGTGTTCCTGTGGGGATTTTAATTTGCTCTTCGATGTTTGCAAGTGAGTTCCCTTACATATTGTTTGCCAGTCGGTTTTTCTGCTCTGTGGTTTACCTACTCTTCATTCGGCTGCCTACTTTCCTACTGAGCTCCTTATGTTTATTTGTGGATGATTTTATGGGTTCCCAAACACCGACTTTCATTGATTACACGTTGCCAAAAAAATCTTCTCATCTGTGGCTGGTAGTTTTCCACTCTTAATGATATCACTTGTTTATCAAAAGATTTTAAAAATGGATTTTTATTATTTTTTTAAGTTATGTGTAGGTGTATGTTTGTGTGGGGCATACGTACAGGGTGTCGCAGGAGGCCAGAGGTGTTAGATCCCCTAGACCTGGAGTCACCTGATGTGGGTGCTGGAAAAGGTACCCTCTGCAAGGACAGCAAGTGCTCTTAACCACTGAGCCATCTCTTCATCCCCTTCACAGAAGATTTTACCACAGTTTCATGGTCTGGCTTCTATGAGACCCTCTTAGGGACTGGACTGCTAGCTCAGGAGGGAAGGGCTTGCCTTGCAAGCATGAGGACAGGAGCTCCATCCCTCAGAAGCCATGGAAAAAAGCAGGCCATGGTGCCACTCTTGTAATGGCAGCTCTGGGTGGGCGGAGACAGGCAGAGCCCTGGGCTCCCTAGCCAACCAGTCCGGTCTACTGTGCTGGGTTCAGTGCCCAGCAAAACACACACACACATACACACACAATACACACACACATACAACCACACATACACACACATACAACCACACATAGACACACACATTAACACACACATACACACACACATTAACACACCACACATATACACACAAACGCACACACACACATACACACAACTTCCTTTCAAGGTTGCTTTTTTTTTTTTTTTTCAAATACAGTCCCTTAGTTTGTTTTATGTTTTGTTCTAATTTTGTTTGTTTCTTTGTTTCTTTGTTTTTGAGACGAGGTTTCTCTGTGTTTACCTATCCTGGAACTCACTTTGTAGACCAGGCTGGCCTCTTCTAACTCGAGGTCTGCCTGCCTCTGCCTCCTGAGTGCTAAGATCAAAGGTGTGCACCATTTCCTGCTGGGCCTGGGTTTTCTTTTCTTTTTTTTTTTTTTTTTTTTGGTTTTTCGAGACAGGGTTTCTCTGTGTAGCCCTGGCTGTCCTGGAACTCACTTTGTAGACCAGGCTGGCCTCGAACTCAGAAATCCGCCTGCCTCTGCCTCCCAAGTGCTGGGATTAAAGGCGTGCGCCACCACGCCCCGGCTGGGCCTGGGTTTTCTTAAAGTTGATTTTTGCTGGGCGGTGGTGGCGCACATCTTTGATCCCAGCACTTGGGAGGCAGAGGCAGGCAGGTTTCTGAGTTCAAGGCCAGCATGGTCTACAGAGTGAGTTTCAGGACAGCCAGAGAAACCCTGTTTTTGAAAAACCAAAAAAAAAAAAAAAAAAAAAAAAAAAAGCTGATTTTTATGTGTGTTATAATGAAGGAATCTACCTGCCCATCCCCATTTTCCCCCCACTGGATAACAAATCTTCCTTCATATTTTTTTTTAAGATTTTATTTATTTATTATATGTAAGTACACTGTAGCTGTCTTCAGACACTCCAGAAGAGGGCGCCAGGTCTCGTTGCGGATGGTTGTGAGCCACCATGTGGTTGCTGGGATTTGAACTCTGGACCTTCGGAAGAGCAGTCGGGTGCTCTTACCCACTGAGCCATCTCACCAGCCCCCTTCATATTTTTTAAATCTTTTTTTTACAATTAATTTATTTATTTTGTGTATGTGAGGGAATCACATCCCATTACAAATGGTTGTGAGCCACCATGTGGTTGCTGGGAATTGAACCCAGGACCTCTGGAAGAGCAGTCACTGCCCTTAGCCATTGATCCATCTCTCCAGCCTCCCTCCCCAGATGTTTAATAATTAGTGATAACTGATTAATGATACTTTCCTGATTTAAGTTCTTCTGGGGCTATGGAGGTAAAGCTGTCACATCATCTTCG